>NW_006763152.1:292294-318656 GCF_000264905.1 Stereum hirsutum FP-91666 SS1
CGTACCCGCCGCATCCTGTAGCTTGCATCTGACCCTCGGAGCACTGGGCCGCTTTGAGTTGTCAGGCAGTTGATTCGACTCAATAATCAAGCCAGAGGCGGTTTGCAGGGGAGGAACAACGCGAGAGGAAGAGTCAGGTTGGAGGGGAGTGGGTTGGAGGACAGTGGGTTGGAGGGGAGTGGGCGGGAGGGGAGGTTGGAGGGGAGTGGGCGGAGGCTCGGGAGGCATGGAGGCAGGCAGATAAGAGAATGTGAGGCCTCAAGGAAAAAGGGGAGAGCGAAGAGAGAAAGCTCGTCGGACGAGATGGATGGAGCAACGCAGACGACTAACCCAAACAGGTCAACCAAAAAGCCAAACAATAATTTGAAAAACAGCATGACATTTACACCGCCGTCGAGGGCGGACGGTTTAGCCGACCCGTTACCGACACACCAGAGGGACACCGAACATAGGTGCAGTGCAGGACGGGCAGGACGATGGGGAAGATAGATGAAGGAGAAGAGCGAGCAAGATCCCTAAACAGCAACGGGGAAGTCTCATATGTGATCGTAGGCGCTTCAGGCGATATGGAAGATCGCCAACAGATCATAATGCCATGTGTTATGCCATCTAGGAACGGATCGGCGAGTGAACATGAGATATCGCATGGAGGCTGGCCCATGACGCAGGCCAAGGATATGTCATAAGTAAAGATGGGTCGGGCGATATGGCATATTGTGCCTGACATGACCCGGGCATATGGACAGTCCCGCGCGGGACAAAGCATATGACATATTAATAGTCCTATTAGTAATACTAGTCACATGATACTAGTAATAGGGTAGTTCTGGGGAATCTCTTCCCCTTATCAAAAGGAGCATTTTTACAAGACAGATAAGAAAACGAGGGCGAAATGGCTCGCCTATATCGGGTTCTCCCCGGACTGTTCGCTTTATGCGGTGATTAAGTGAACAGCACCATAAGTCGTACGGGTGGTAAAGTTGCGCAAGCTTAACCGTCTCAATCAGACTAACGCGAGAGAGAAGTAAGAGATGTTACTTTCCCCAAGTGTGGGAAAAGTAGAAGTAACAATCGTTAATTTTTTTGGCGGGGCAAAGTTAGCTGAAAAATAACTTTATTCAGACTCAATGATGACTGTGAATACGCTCCGATCAAATTATCATACCCATAACCCCGATTGCTGTCCATTTTTTTACCTTGTCTCACTGATCCTACTCCCGATGTCATGTCGATATAACCTTCCCCTGCTTCATCCACCTCCGACTCTCGTCCATCGATCGCGGAGCTAAGCGCCACCGATATCGACTTCGACACAGTCTCTTCGCTTGCCTCTCGCTTCGCTTGCCTCTGACACAGTCTCTTCGCTTGCCTCTCGCTCTCACCTATCCCGCCTCTATTGTCAGTCATCCTGGGGTAGATTTCAACTAGACGGCAACACTCGATTATATGTCTTCCGTTTGTATTGAATGTTCCCATTCCACTTCGGAAAGGTCTACGTCGATATGTCCACCCAGTCTCTCCTAATCTCCGACTTGAGCCTGGGATGAACACCCCACCTCTCGAAGAACACCCTACTTCCATCCGTACTACCTCCTTCACCTCCAGCCCGCTTTGTTCTCCGTCCGTCTCTCCGTCCTCTCAGGCAATTCCCACGATCATCCGTACTTCCAAACAGACCAGGCCATGGTTGGAAGCAGACGGCTGGTTTAGCAGTCAGTACCATGAGATAGAAGAGATCATTGGAGAGGGGGAAGAATGTCCAGGAATACATAGCAGGGTGTGGCGATGGTGATATTGAAGGCTCGAGCTTGCCGTGCTCTGGGGCTTGTGGCCAGGTAGAAGTTTTTGACCCCTGTCATCCTTGTCGTCGTCTACTGATCACCATTACCAGTACAATCGGCACTACTGCTACTCCAAACCAATGACGGTATTCCCATGTCTTAAACTTGAGGATATGTCCACATACGTATTCCGTATCCGTGCTGTTACACACAATGAGTTGGAATGAGCTGTTATCACTCGACGCTCCGTAAAATCAACAATTGGTATTTTGTGTCTCAACTGTGACTTAATCATGCACAGCGCTCATCATACGCCACTTTCAACTTAGGCCTACAATCGAGTCCGTGATGACCTGATATCATCCTACTCTCAAATTGGCAACCGATTGCGATACCATTTGTCTACCTACGACACGCTCAACTCCAGAGGATCCTCCGCGCTGGGTTCTGTTCTGACACGTATATTATTGAATCTGTCGAGGTTCACATGCTCGTTATTTGCTCGTTATTCAATGGCCTATTGCGCCCATGTAAAATCCTGTACGGAGACTTCATGATCATCGACGACAATTCCTCCATTCCTCGCGAGATCGTTCGCTCTATTGAAATGGCAGCGGTCTTCGGTCTCAGGGATACTTAGACATCATTCCAAGGGGCTCTCATTTCACAGTTTGGTGCAGCGAATTTCCTTCACAGGGCGGCTTGCTAGTACCTGAGCTGCGGAGTTATGAAGTTCTTTTTTTTTTTGGAAATTTTCACAGTTCTCGGGACAACTGGATATGCCATGTATGGATCTGGCATGAGCATTGCCAGCGCAAGTTATTAGCATTTATTGAGACAGTAGTATGGGAACTGACTCTATATGAATCCCTCCTGCCATTTCTGTCATGTGCGCAATGTACTGCGATAACAGCCCGCACTACCTTGCGCCATCCTCCATGCGTGGATCAATATTGGAAACTCATACCGTCTCTTTGGTATATACAGAGCATGGCATATATAGAGCTCGTCGCATGACGTGCCTTGAATGTTGCCGAATTTATGATTATTACCATTATTGGATCTATCACCCTGTATCTTCTTTCTTATCGACTAAATCGTCCTCAACTACTTCACAATCATCGATGTTTAAATGCTCCCTCGTTAAAAATAACCCTCTATACTCCACCAAGCTCGGATCTTGACAAAGACGTAACGGTTATCTTCCACATCGTGGGTCTAATACAATACCGCAGCGCATATAAAACCTGGCCTATGTACGTTTACATCTCATCAGAACTTTTCTTCAAATCCCCAGTAACCAAGCTGTAGCTGCCTACCCGCTTCATACATTGAATATCTTTGTTCAAAAATGTCGCTTATGTCTCAATCTGGAACCGACATCCCTGAAGAGTGCACATGCGACGAAGAAGCAATTTCGTGAGATATCTGCGTTCACTCTCTTATTATATATGTTTGTCTTACATTTGTGGCATAGTGCGTATAGCACGTCTCCTGGACCTCAAGCGTGAGCTCGCTCCCACATTTTATGAATCGGAATTCACCTAGGTATAATTGCTTCAAGTCCAAAAGTATTCGCAAACATGTTTGCTCTCATCATTGGGGTCCATACGTACCAGAACCCAAGCGGCAGCATCAAACCGTTACCCGGAGCTTGCGCGGATGTTAGGAAGATGAAGGCGTTCTTGCTCAGCATGAATGTTCCAGAAGCACGCATCAAGATGCTACGCAATAGGGAAGCAACCCACGACAGTATCATAAAAGAGCTCTATCATGTAGCCAATAACCGAGGCATCGAATACAATAACCCTATCCTCATTTACTTCGCAGGCCACGGAACAAGAGTGCCAGCTGGAGAGGAGTCATCAAAGGTCATGATAGAGATGTTGTGTCCGTATGACTTCCTGTCGAGGAACGGAGAAACACGTGGGATTCTAGACATCGTTCTTGCCGAACACTTGAACAGTATTTCCAAGGCTAAAGGGAATAATATCGTTTGTGCTTCCACTTTCACCTACTGGCTTCCGGGTTCTGAAAGACTCTCGTTATTAGACTGTCGTTCTGGACTGTTGCCATTCTGGATCGGGAACACGAAAGGTCCCGGGCGGAGACCAGGAGAAATTGACCATGCGCAGTGTGGAGTTTGCTCCAGATTGGAAGAATACCTCTATGGCCCATTTCACCGCTGGTACCCGCGCCACTCAGAAGGCAAGTGTCAGTGGAAAACATACAAAATTAGCCGAGGACACACTTCTCGGGACGTTTTCACATGTCTTATTGGCAGCCTGCAGTGCGCAGCAGTCCAGCAGCGAGGCCATCGCAGGTGGGAAATTCACAACGGAGTTGCTCAGAGCTCTTCAACGCCTTGATACGGACCAGCTCACGTACAGGAGGCTCATCGAAGACCTTCCAGATATTCCTGAGTAAGATTTCAATTTGCGTTATGATAAAACTAGTGACGTGTAGACGCTGATAAGTCCCAACTTGTATAGTCAGCACCCGCAGTGCGAAGGCTTTAACAGGGATAGGAATATATTCACCACCATAACTCCCAATCCCGAAGACGACTTCTACAAGCTCACGCTGATCCCGGATACGTGTCAGTTCACCTTCGATGACGATGACGTACGGGAGGACGATAAATATGCCATTCATGGTGACCACGACGAATCCGCCGAGCGTCCGTTCATTTGCAAGGCCACTGTCGAGTCTGTGGTCATTTCTACCGCGGTCAACTCTACCGCAGTGATGATTGTAGACGATCCCGGCGTCATCCACAAGAAATCGAACCCATTATATGCGTATCCCGTCAATGTTGGGTAAGCACGCTGATCGGCATTTTATTTGTTACTTTAGATAACACCTCCATATCTTCCCCAGATCAATCTCTCAGAAACCATCTGGCAGTGGTTATGCGTTAACGCGAACCACGACATATCAGCTATCCGCTGGAGAAGCGTACGGAATCTATGTGGGGGCCGAATTTGACGTCCATACGGCTCGGAGTCGCGATACAAGCTCAATACTTGGAAAATTCGTCGTCCAATCCACGACCAACTACAAAGCCAAACTCATCTATACATGGTCCCATGATTCCACCCCTGGCACCCCGCCGGAAGCGTGGGGGAGACAGACTCAAGTAGGCCCTGGCCACGACTTTCATCTGGGCATTCCAGCCGAGCTCTCGTACATCGCAAAGGTTGTACAGAGCATGCGCCTTGGACAATACAAAAACATCCTCGCCAACATTCATACTCCTCCAGGAGACCAGGATATGCTGACACTGGTCAAGAATCATGACAACATGATTGCATTCGAGCACCACGAAAATCCAGGCCCAGAGGACAAGACGATGCGCCTTCTTAACCCAGTTTGCTTCGAGCTCGAGAAGACTGCAAGGCGCGTTGTTAATGCCGACTCCGACCTCGTTGTCGGTGCCGATTCCGACACCGTTGTCAATCCCGACTTCATCATCGTAATATCCGGCGCCGCCGACTTCTTTACGTATCTCCGTCGACAACCCCCTTCCAGCTATTTCTTTGAAAAGGGAAAGGAGCGTGTCTTCTTGGAGTGCTATGAACTACAGGGAGACTGCAAAATGATACCAAAGGACGATAAGAACGACCTCATTGGAGAGAAGTGTAGGCTGGGTTTGGATGACGATGGGAAAAAGAGAGCGTATGGGTTCAAGATCGTCAACAAGGACACTAGACCTCTTTATGCGGCTCTGTTCTATTTTGATATGCTCGACCTCAGCATAAGTACGTCGGTAATTTCCTATTGAGAAACAAAACTAATCTTTTCTGATTGTGGTCGCACTAATTCTACTTCCCCACAGGATCTTACCATCAACCAGGCGCAGCCAGAGATGGACATGTCGACCATTGTGTGCTCGCTCAAGACTCGCTTACAATCGGTTATGCACAGGGTGGCAGTGGAGATCCACGAGGGTACCGCGTACGACAGGGTCAAAAGGTGGAAGTGGGGTATTTGAAACTATTTGTTTCGACCCAGTGGGTAGATTATTCAGGGATTGCGCAGACATCACCGTTCAATGGTGGGAGGCGCGGGGATTATCAATACACACCAGATAATTCCCCGTGGGACTCACTTGTTGTGCCAGTGGTGCTGAAACGCGTATTGCGAAGTGTAAAGGTGAGCCTTTGGAGACTGCTTACTTAGATTGCGGGCTAATTATATTATTCTGGACCTGCATGTCTTATCCTACAGACGTGACCATGTAGTGCCCACACTGGTGTACTACGAATCTCGACTCGTTTGTGGAATCCGTAATGAAGAAGTCTCTTGATGATCTTATGCTTACGCCACTTCCAAGTTTAAACTACCCCATTACAGTATGATCCGTTGTGGACTCCGAAGCTGGAGGAGTGTGGCGAAAGCGAAAGGGAACTGTCATGTTCGTTTTCTCTAATCCTTCGAGTGGCACTCTGTAGACCGTCATCCCTCGAGGTAGGCCGAGGTTTGTTGTTTGATGTTTGGGCACCAGCCTGCGTTGAGGGCTGTTGAGGGCGTGAGGTGCCAGCGGACCATGCCTGTTTGATATAAGTACGTCTTGTCGTCACTCAGTACGTACCTACTACTGTACTTTTTCGACCAAAGGTTCGTCACGCGTTATCCGCGTTGATGAACCGAACAAAATACTGCGTGACCTCACGCATAACGCAGGGTGAGCGAACAGTGACCTCGGCAGGCGCTTGCGCAAAATAATCATTTTCGCAAGCGCCTACGTTGTTTTCTGAACTATTTACGGGTCCCGTCACGCTCACGCACGGCTTCTGAACCGTGACCCGGGCGAAACTGATGGGTGACGTAAATTCTTGATGAACCTTTGGTCGAAAAAGTACAGTAAGTTCTGTCGTGGATCCGCCCAATGTCTATGTTCAATGGTCAGAAGGAGTACTTACTATGGAGGGGTATAAATGGTAGTGAGCAGGATGTTGTTGGGATGTCAAGGTCGGATCTCGATGAGGGTAAGTATCGACTCAGGCAAAAGAAAAAAAAAAAAAAAAAAAAAAAAAAGGACGAAAGACGCATTCAGACCCTATACAAATACCGTCGGCGACCCCCGTTATCGCCGTGATAGCTCAGCTGGGAGAGCAACAGACTGAAGTTCTGGAGGTTGCCTGTTCAATCCAGGCTCATGGTATGTCATGTGTTTTCTCGAGAACTCCAGTGTTCCATACCTAGTGGATGTCTGTATAGTTTTGCTCCCTGACAATTTCTTCACTTTTCACTAGTCGAAGGTACTTGCAGCGGTTGGCGCCGCCATGCAGATAGACATGTTAGCCATTGTATGCAGAGAACTTCTAATAGTACACGTCATCGTCCTTGGCCCTCCATTCTTCTCTGGATGCAGATGGGCCAGGTTCCGTCTAATGAATTCATCTACTCATCTAAGTACAGCTTCGATCCCGGAGTCTTCCCATGCTGTAGATCTGTTATGAAGCGACGTCGGGTTGAGGAGCGACGCTCTCCAACAGTCCCACCAGGGAACGGCAACATTCTTCTACTATGTCTCCCATGTCGCGGCCTAGTGGTTCGATGAGCTGTAGACCCGGCATGATGGCTTTCCCGTGTTCCACGTCTCCGTTCTGTAGGGGTAAACCACATATCACCGATCATGATGTTAACAAAAACCACAATAAAAAAGGAGGTATTGTGGACGGTGTGAAAGGCTCGCAGGAGAGCGGTATGTCGAAGGCATGGGAGTAACGGAGTACGCACCTCGAATATCTTCTTATGGGCATCGACATAGGCTGGGTAAACCAATTCGTCGAAATAGCCAGGCGGGTCCTTCCAGAATGTGTTTTCTGTGGCAGCGGATTGATCTCCCCGTAATTCGATGTTGACGAGTTGGAATGGGTTCAGGGGAGCGGCGGAGAAAAAGAGAGATCGGTCAGGTCAGGGTTCGCTTCGCCAGGAAAGAAGAGTGAAAAGGGTGTGATAGAGATTTAGAGACATGATAAAAGAGGATATAATAAAAGAAATCTTGCAGAGAAAGCGAAGCAAGCATTCACCTGCGGTGTAGTACCCCGAACGGTTCTCTCTCCGTGTCTTCAGCGCAGCGTAAGGAACACGAAGGAAGAACTTTGCGTCTAATGACGCAGCGACTTCCTGTCCACGTTACATCCGTCAACATCCCTGCAGGCTGGAAGCGTGAATGAGATAGAATTTACGTACGTCATCCCAGTAGAGCAGAAACCCATCCACCAAGCCCCACACGACCTTCTCTCCCACACCTTTGTCCCCACTGCTCTTTGCAACCTTCTCATGTAGCTCTGCAAACAATTTCTTCCACTTCTGCCTCATCTCTCCGCTCACTTCGAACTGTTTCTGCTCATTGAGATGATCGTGGGACTTGTGGTCTGCGGGTACGGATGCTGTGAGTTTAACTGTGGCGAGGAAGGAGCGCAAGCGGGGATAGTCTATTGCGGTTGGTGCGGAGTCCCAGTCTTGGCCGAGAGTTGGGTGGATTGGAAGAGTTGAGGAGTGCTATCGGAGTATGTTGGTTCACGGCGCAAGACGAGAGAATCCTAAATGGGTGGCGCAATCTCTGGAGAGCGACGGAAAGACTAACTGGTGCAAAGTCCTGCGACATCAGAATTGAAGAGCACAGTCTCAATCAGTTGAATTGACGCTCACAGACACATCTCGACAAAATTACTCACGTCCTGATGAATGATGAAGCTATCGGGCAATATACTCCTGAGATGCTTCGCCAGCGTTGTCTTTCCCGAACAAGTCGCACCACTACGTTCCGGACCCCATCGACCCAGTAAGAATACAGCCTCAGGGTTGAAGATTTCTAGCATAAGTATATTTTAACTTACCCGAGCCCGACAAGGATAATGCGCGTGCGTTTGGCTTCGACAGATTGGGCCTCGGTGAGGGCTCCCTGCGTTGGAAGGGGAATGGGCGTAGATGTCATGATAGCCCTGACCCTGGGATTACGTTGAGTAGGAGATATATTTGGCGGGTAGGTTAGAGGTCTAAGCCCTTGGTATGAATACAGATGGTCGTGTGCTTGTCGGTTGTCGAAGGAAGCGGAGATCGCGGTCGAGTCACTTGAACAAATACGAATAACTGTTCACAATATATCTGTGTAACAAAACTTAGTTCGAGCGATATATGAAGAGATATAAGGGCTTACAGACGCGCTACCGTAGATGATGAGCTGTAACCGAAGAGCTTGTTCATAAGAACCAGGAGGAGGGAGCGAAGATCGATGATCGCCACAGCGCTTCAAAGCTGAGTATGTGCAGCTTATCTTATCTTATCCTATCTCCACGTGGGCGGCGCTTGTTGAGAAAAGCGCCGCGTTCGAATAGGTTCGAATCTTGCCAACGACTGTCACCTCCTTTCGAGCAGGCATCTCATAAATTCTGGGCACAACTACATTGGCAGACGTCCACACTAGGATTTGATTTCTCGATATGTGTCTATTTGTTTTTTTGCTTTGATTTATCCAACAGGAACTTCGTTTAATCCTGCTCAAGTTGTGGCCCGCCAGCTTGAACATACATCTGACTCGTCGTCGACATGCATATGTTGTGTAGGCAGCGCGAGCCTGAGGACTGTATTCTTCAGCCTACCGACAGCTCCAGTCTTATCGTCTCTACGATGCTCCTGCTGGTCATTGAATTCTTCATCTCTTGCTTCTTCGAGATCTATCTCCGCCCCGCCGACCCGTTTTCAGCCACGTCGCGCTTGTTCAACCGCAGTCCATTCTCGTAACGACCTTTTCAACTACACATCTGGGCGATGGATGCAAGTTTCATACCTGCTTTCTTCTGCCCATATATCCGACCACTAATCAAACGTTCTCAGCTACAACGATGCTCTTCGCCACGCAGAGCGCAAACGTGTTTTTAACGTCGATGGGCTATGCCGACTTGCAGCGGAGTCGGTCAATCGAAGTCCCAATGATGTTCACAACTTAGAAAAGCTGGCCGAGGGTGGATTCAACCGTATCTTTCTGATCACCATGCGCGACGGCTTCCAGATGGTAGCACGTATCCCATACCCGATCACGGTTCCCAAATACTACGCTGTCGCTAGTGAAGCAGCCACTATGGCCTTCCTTCGTTCCTTTGGGCTTCCTATTCCCGAGGTGTACGGGTACTCCCCTGTGCCGGACAATGTCGCAGGAACCGAGTACACCTTCATGGAGTTCGTCCGAGGCACCAAATTAAGCGACGTATGGGCTGACCTTGGGGATCGGGATATCGCTTCAGTTTTACATCAACTTGCTGGACTCGAGTCCAAGATGATGTCGGTTTCTTTACCGGCTGGCGGAAGCCTGTACTACACACACGACATGGAGAAGCGGGATGGCATCTCGGGCATCCTGCTAGTAGAAAACGAGCGTTTCTGCGTCGGTCCTGATGTAAGATTACCTCTGTGGTTTGGCAGGAGATCACTGATTGACGTCAATCGAGGACCACGTACGCTGCTCTCTACCCTTTTATTGCATTAACGCCCTCAACGAGTAGACAACTTCAGATATTACGGCCGAAGAAACGCTCGTAAACGCAGCTCACAAAGAACTGGCGTATCTGGAGCAGTTCGGCGAGCCGTTGTTGCCTTTGGAGCGCATCAGGAGGGAGACTTACTAGTACAAAAAGCAGTCTCCGCTGGATCACATCGAAAACCTTAAGCGTTATCTCCTCATTGCATCTTCACACGTTCCCAATGACCCAACTCTCCGTCATTTCCGTATCCGCCATCCAGACCTCCACCCGAGCAATATCATCGTTTCAAGGTCGCCCGACTCCAGCTGGCAAGTGACTGGCCTGCTCGACTGGCAGCATGCCTCGATCCTACCCATGTTTCTCCTGGCGGGTATACCCCAACGCCTCCAGAACTATGGCGACCCCGTTTCGGAGTCTATGACGCAGCCTGCGCTACCGAAGAATCTGGACGACTTAGACGAAGCCGAGCGCCTTCCAGCGAAGGGTCTCTACCATCGCCGCCTCGTCCACTACCACTACGTCAAGGCCACGGAGGAATGCAGCGAGCTCCACCACAAGGCATTAATAAGCCATATGGGCGTGCTCCGCCGCCGCCTTTTCGATCACGCCAGTAGCTTGTGGGACGGCGAGACTCTCGAGCTGAAGGTGGACTTGATTGAATCAGTGGAGCGCTGGGAAGCGCTTACAGGCGGAGGTGCGCAGTGTCCAATTGTGTTCGACGCTGAGGATGTTCGGGAGACAAAGAGGTTGGGGAAAGTACAGGAAGGAACAGACGAGACCATGGAGGCGGTCCGGAGCATGATTGGATGCGGGGAGGAGGGGTGGGTTCCCACAGAGGACTATGAGGAGGCCATGGCCCGCACCAAGGAGCTGAAAGAGGCTGCGTTGGCGGCAGCCACGTCAGCGGCGGAACGGGCTGAGATCACGAAGCACTGGATTTTCGACGACATAGACGAAGATAAATACGCGTAGTGGATCGAACTGAATACTAACAAATAACCTCGGCAGGGAAACTCATCGTAGAGCAGGAATATGTCGATACCGCCCAAATACCACCGCTCTTCAGCTTCTTGACGCTATCAGGAATATTTATTTCCGATCTCATTTCTTTCTGATCCTCATCCGTCGTGCTACCTGCCGTATGGTTCAAGCAGAATATTGCGTGCCATCCAAGATCGCGTAACGTACAAATTAGTGAACCCCCCGATTAACATAATATACGGAACTTCTCATTCTCGCCCAATTGCCAACGCAAATCTCTTTGCATACTTCCCACTTTCATTCTTCTTTATCCCCTCCTTCTGTTTTGGAACTTCATCTGCCTCCACTCCGTTCCCATATCTATCATTCTGCACACCACCCGAACTATATAACGAGCCAACGCCACCACCTCCACTCTCATCCGAAAACCTCTCCAATCTAAACATAGCCCTCTCTTCCACCCCAATCTCGTGCGGTCCCCACTTCAACATCTCCTTCGAATACCCCGGACAGCACCAATCCCTCGCCATCTCCAGCTCCTCATCCAATGCGCATTTCCTGATCTTCCTACCAAACCCAGAGTCCGGGCTTTCCAACGACAGACTGAGGCCCAAGAGCCGGACGAGGTTCAAGGTGCGGTCGTGGAGACGGAGAGGGATGAGAGATGGATGGGTCGTGTTGAGCGTGTAGGTCGACATGCTGCTTATTTGAAAAATGTAGTCGATGGAAAAGTCGAGGAGACCGCCGTTCGAGAGATAAAAGTCGACTGCTTCGAGTTCTTCTACGCCGACCGTGAAACTCATACCAGGCGTGAGCTTACAATTTTCTCGAGTCTTGGACTTGGTACCAACGGTCTTGAGTTTGGTTTTCAGATGTTCACGAAGGTTCGAGACGGTCGGAGCGTCTTGGAAAAGCGTGTGGCGTAGGAAGGAGTGGATAAGCCAAAATGTGGCGCGCCAGCCTTTATATAGAGGAGGGGTAAGACGGGTACGAATGTGGGAGGGGAGAAAACAGAGGGATGGGTCAACGTCTTGATCCTTTATAGGAGTAAACTTGAAGGACGATTCCGAGGCGCTCTGCGTATGGCGGTTACGAGGCGCCGTCAAGAGAGCGTCCGGAATGTGAGGGATGCGATCTATGATCACGGAACAACGGTCTGTGACGCAAATCCCACAATAATCAGCATCAAATATCGAGGGAGTGGACGTAGAAAGGGTCTACCAAACATCCAAACTCCCATCCGCTCGCTGAACCATCCCTCCGCACACTCGCCACACGTACATCCCCACCTCCTCTTCCTAACATATTCCTCCTCCGTTCCCCCACCCATGCCCACGGCTTCCCCCAATGCCTTCTTCATCAACCACTTGATCCTTAAGAATTTCTCGTCAAATCCTCTAAACACCCCGAACTCAGCATCATCCTTTTCCTTCCGCTTATTCAAGAGGCGGCCGCACAGCTCCCTGGCGCTCATGAACGCCACGTTGTCCCTCCTATCGATATCCCTACTCGCGCCGAGAGAAAGCAGAACTCTGACTGCTGCGACAGAAGGCTGTTGAACGGCCACGAGTAAGGGTGTGAATCCGCGATAGTCTCTATCGTGAATGATGGAAGGCTTAGAACGATGAAAACCGAGGATGATGAGAGGTATTTGTTCTTCAAGAGCGGTCTGAAGGTAATAATGCACAGGGAAGAAACGAGAGTCGTATTCCGCGCCTATTGGTTCGAGATCGTCGGGCCTGCCATAGGTAAGAACACCATCTTTCGATACAACCGGACAGTCAGGGGGAGGGGGGTTGTCAATATCGTCTCGAGCGGAGATGTAGCGTGAGGGATGGGTGGGAGATGTGGCGAAGGCGAAAACGGCCGTGCGTCCTACGCGACGGAAACCGACAGATCTGAGGAGACTAATTCGTCGGGTGCAGGGACTGGAGTTTTTCCCTGCGTTGCTGGGCCAGGACCATGAAAACATGTATTGCGCGCCGGATGAGGCAATATGTTTGGATCGAAGCAAGTTTCGCAAAAGCATGGTCGCGATCGCTCGGGAGGTCGGATCCTGAAGAGCAAATGGGAACAGCATCATGAATCAGTCACGCGTTCACTGGGATGTGGAATATAAGGAACCGGCGCACCTTGTAGCCATCAGAGCTGCCCGAAACTGCGACTTCTCCAATAAAGAGTACCATAACTCCGTCATTAATTTCTCTACCCCAGACTCCTGAGCCCTTCTGCCATTTATCATCGACCAAGAAATCCCTGACACTTCTGTACTTGTCGAACACTTCGAAGTAGGCATCATGCAAGTCCTGCTCCTCCGAGCGTTTAGCAGATATAAGACCGGGTAACGGGCATCCATGCAGCATGTCTCTATCTAGCAACCACCCGATCATTTGAGCAAGGCATCCTTTGATGGGATGAATGAGGCTACATGACAGAGTTTGGATAAGGAGAGGATAGACTGGGTGAGGCTGGCAGTCGACTGAAAGGCTGCAGTCGGTGTATTTCTCGGGACTAGCGACAGAGTTCATGGTCAGAGAAAAGAGTAGCCTTCGAAAAGATTGAGACTTGCTAAAAGCTTTATACCTCAACGCGGGTGGAGGATCCTATGTGACATGCGATGGGCTAAGAACGATGATCCTCAGTGCGGACCCGTAAACAAGACTGGGGGTCTGCGAAACAGGCATCCCAAAGTCCAAGTTATTACAGAGAATATATGCCAGAGAATATAATGCACCACAAGCAGAAAATAATAAAGATGCTTTCCCATGATGTGTTTCGGATTTCTGTGCCAGCGCTTCACGAACGAAGAGCCGGTTTACTTGTTTACCAGTCTCAGCCTCCGTCTAGGAATGTACGAAAGCAACGAAACCGACTGATGCAAGAAGGATAGAACAAATTTGTGCTGAAAAAACACTTCACCGAGGTGATCCGTACGAACAGAGGATAGAAAGCCGTTATGGAGGGGTCGGAAACTCGAAAGCAAAGCCAGAGGGCCACCTCGCCACCCATGCCAGCTCTACTTACACGTGGTATTGCTCCCGCGCCTCGGAAGGTTCTTTAATTTCGAACATTTTTTGGAAACATCCCCGCAGTGCCGCGACCGTCGTCTCTGTCAACGCTTAAAGCAAGGTTCTCTCTCCACACAGTGCAGTATGATCTCTATATCCTAGTAGAAACGCTGGCGGTCCCGAAAAGCTCATGATTCTTGCCGTTGATACTCGTGCTAGTGTGCTTTGGCTCTGGACTCGTCCCGCCTCCCCCACATTCTGGCGTCAATGGAAGCAGGAGCAATGCGAATGCGAACGAGGGCGATCCTTGAAAACGAGACTTGGGAAAAGTGACGATAGGGAACGTGTTGGCCACGTGAATGCTGGCGTGTGGGTCCACATTTACTGTTTGGTTCCATTTTGGCGTGGTTGAAGACGCGTGGGTCCTCAAGTTGCTTCTGAGGTGTACTTTGACGGTTCTGATTTCGGTCCCTTTTATCATGGTATTCCTCAGACTCTACCTTCTCCATCTACAAGTGCAGCTTCACTTAGAGGGTTCATGCCCAGACCGTTCATGGCTGCTCGGCGGGACCGTCTGTATGCTCCCTGATCTCGAGGCTTCTGTCCCTCCCGCGAACCGCATATGTCACCCTTGACTCTGCTTTTCTAGACGTCCCGCTATCTGGTCCTTTGATACGTGGCTTGTAAATAACCCCTATCGTGGCACGGTCTCCCCAACATTAAAAGCAGCAGACTTTGCACGCGTCTCCCTCCTGCACGGTCTTCCATTCTCCCCTCTGCGTCTGCCTAGGTGATGGGAATACGTGGTCACTCTCAAGTACTGCAAGTAGTCTGGCCTCTCAGCATACCTTCACAAAGGAGTCAGAGATGAAGCGATAGCGTGTATTTTCGTGCTTCTGGTCGTGGGAGCGTGGCGTACTCATGGTGGTCTGCAGGCCTCGGTAGCGGAAGAAGGACCAGATTACAAGAGTGAAAGGGTGCTGTATTAGACTCCCTCTAACAGGTTTCGACACTCCGTGCCATACGACGTCCTTCATCCGCATCTCTTGCCGCCTTCACATACACTCCCCATGCCCTTGCTGACTTCACTCTGCGAGCTCTGGTCCTGCGTCCTCTACGTATTCGGCTTTTTGGTTCTGCTATGCGCCATCGACAATACTCGAATCCAGCACACCAGAACCATCTATCTCTACGACCCCAACGGCGCCGAGTACATTTCTTTCGAAGTAGCAACATACGGGGTGCGGGAGAACGCCCCGAACGCGCCCGTGCCGACGTTGTTAGCCGCCGATGGGGTAGCCCAGGAACCTGATATGCGAGCCGGGAGCAACAGTGCGAGAGGTGGGAGGGCTATCAGGGCGGACAGTCAGAGGGATACAGATGGGTCTGATCTAAGCATGAGCTACGGTTCAACTGTTACCGAGTCGCCATCTGCGGCGTCGACCTCCATCTCGGGTGAGACGTTGGTGGGGTCCGACGCTGGAACGTCGATGTCTGTCGGGACTTTAGTGGGGTCAGAGCCTGGAACGTCGATGTCTGGTGACACGTTAGTGGGATCTGTCGACTCTGACTGGGATATGTTGGAGTAGGCGATCGTACGGCTTTGGTAGTGCTGTAAGTTCGCGCTCACCTACCTTTCGAACGAAGCGGCTCAGGATCCTTGCTATTTATTTAGACCGACGTTGCTTCTTCCTCTGGTCGATAGCATAACCCTTTCAGCTACGGATACGAAGAATACTGTGAGTGCTCTCCTTATGAGTGGTCTTTGCGAACACTGATACAAGACGTGGGATCGACAGCCTAGTTTGACCCACCTAATCTAACTTATGCCTGGATATCACGTCCTTCAACCATAGCCTGCCTACTCGGCATTGCGCACACAACCCGACACGAGAAGCGTCAGCTTCGAACGCAGCGAGAACGCATGTGAAGGAGAGGAGGTTGGGTCTGTTTGTAGGCTTGTATTTATTTAATCCCATTTAAAGTCGGCGCATATACAGGCGGGGAGTGAATGTTTGAACGGTAGATAGGTGCAAAGTGGAATATTGGGACCCAAGTAATGTTATTGCTTAGAGCTTGAACTCGCTGCGGAATATTTCAAGTTGCTGGAGGATGATGATGACTACGATCCATATGGTCCTGTTCCTGTGGGAGCTTTGATGGCACGCTTGGTGGATCTGACCTCCACGGCTGGATGTATAGAAGAGCCCGCATAATAGACCTTTGTATTTGGGGATCTGGGGATTGGATGTATGCAGGTTGACAGCGATGAGATATTTGTGTTCGGACTGTTACACCGTTCATATGCGCAGAATGCACAAATTACAGGAAAAATACAGGACGAAAAAGACTGCTGGGCTCACAACATGCCGCGGTGCGGATACGGCAAATCGAAGTCTTGTTTCACAACAAAGCTCCTTCGAGGTTCATGACCGACTCAACACAGGAGACGGCACAGCCTGGCAGATGATCTGACCCACCACGACAAAGAGGAAAGACGACCAGAGCAGGGGAAGTTGCGCCCTCAAGGCCGATTAGGCTTCCCAGTCAGCCCTCTGACCCTAGACCTCGTTGAACAACCTGATCTCCATCTCACCTCGACCGAAAGTCAACGCGAACACGGGATCTCAGGCTTGCATCCTACACCCCACACCCGTCATGAGCGCACGTTGAGCCGACGAATGAATACAAGAATGATATGTATAATAAAGTTACATTGTACAACACCCGACCGTACGCATATGAGCGAGTCGGGAGCCACACAAAACGACGAAAACAGAGATGATAAAAGATAGTCAGAACAAATGGTCGGAAAGCCCGAATAGCGGATAGCATGAGATGGGAAAGAAACCGCAGGAGAAAAGAAACAAATCCAATAAAACGATCCCGCTCGCCACCGCCACGTCGCCACACACAAAGTTCGCACCCACTTCGAACTGAGCCTACTTCTTCAAGTCCCCGATGACCGAGTCTGCCGCATACCTGGGGATAACTTTCGGGTCGTGCAACATATTGAACTCCTCCGTTGCGTCCCGACCAGCATATAACAGAATCGCCTTCTCTCCTCCCGGATGGTCGGGCAAGAAGGACGTAACGTCGAGGACTTGGCCGTTCACCACAACCCAGACATCATCCTTCTTGTTGTGCTTGGCGACGTCTTCGAGAGTGAACGCTTTTGTTGACGATGACGATGACGATGATGAGGCGGCGGCAGAGGATGTGTTCTTCTCTTCTGAGGCGGAGGCAGTCGCAGGCTGAAAGAGCGAAAGACGAAAGTCAGCATGTGAAGGCAAAGGAAGAAGTAATGACGAGCGAAAAATTCGTACCTTGCCCTCGACATGCCCACTAATAGCCGCCAATCTCGACGCAGCCTTACCCGACGCATACGACTGCAACAGATACGAAGCCGCCGAGTCACCCGACACCCGTCCGAAAACGACACACCCCAGCAGCGACGAGCCTCCCAGCCTGTTCGCGCCGTGCACACCACCCGCGACCTCACCAGCAGCGAACAGTCCAGGGATTGGCTTGCCCTCCTTCGAGACGACACGCGACTCGGCGTCGATCTCGAGGCCGCCCATGGTATAGTGCAGTACGGGAGTCATGATGGCGACGTTGAAGTAGTCGGTCATGGACCATTCGCCGGAGGAGAAGAACTGGGGAAACGGAGTTACGGTCAGTATGTGCTAGGCTCATGAGAGGAAGATGAGCATGACGCACTTTCTTGCCGAATGGATCCTTCTTCGCGCGTACGACGGCGTTGTAGTCGTCAAAAGTCTTCTTGAGCTGCGCGGGCGTGAGGCCCATCTCCTTTGCGAGAGCCTCACCGCTGTCGAACTTCTTCATCAAGCCACGGCCGACGTAGTGCTTGCAGTGCCACTCGATCTCCTTCGACGCCTGTCCGTTAAGAACGAGTCGAATGGGGTACTGCACGACAAGACATGAGTCGGCTGGCAAAGAGAAACAATGGGCACCTTTAAAGGACACATACCTTGCCATTCTCCCACATCTTACCGGTAACGAAGTCTCGGTGCTGAAGCTCATCGACGAACCGCTTGCCCTCATTATCCAACAACAACCCACCGACACCTCTCAACGCCTCTGCCGCCAAGAACTTGACCTTCGCATCCGGCTCATTGGGATCCACGAGACCCGTCGGATGCACCTGCACCTTCTCCAAGTCAATCGCACTCGCACCGATACCCAAAGCAAGCTTATGTCCATCACCAGTACAATGGTCACCGTTCGTGGTAGGAAGGTCGTAGTATTCTGGCCTGTACTTCTTAAGAAGCGAATCGGAGGTGAAGTCGGCGGCGTAGCCTCCCGTGGCGAGGACGACGGGTCCGTGAGCAGTTTCGGTCTTGTTCTTGTGTTCGTACTCGACGCCGACGACGGAACCGTCAGAGTCTTTGATGAGCTTCGTTACGCGGGCTTTCTTCACGATTTTGACACGGTCGGGGGTAGAGATGGCGAGGTCCTCGAGGCGCTCCATTTGGGCGTATGTGATCACCTGCGTTACGGAAAGCGGTGCGCCGTCGGTTCGTCGGTCAGCGTGGGTATAATGAGGAGCGGAAGGGCGCAGAGGACGGAGAGCAGTCGAAGTGGATGGATGAAAGAAACGTACCATTCCTGGGAACTGAGCATTACCACGGTGGGTACGAGGCTGACTATGGCCACCGAGACGGGCCACCTTGGAGAGATCGAGGCCGAACTTGTCCTGGAGCCAGTTGACGGCGTCACCAGAGCGCCCAGTGAGCACTGTGATGAGGTCATCACGAGCAAGTTCGCGAGCCTATCCTCATCCTCAGCACACATACAAGTTGTCAAATAGTTGGCTAATACGCACAGATTTCTTCGTATCCTCGAAGAAGATCTTCGCATTGTCCGGAATTCCGGCCTCCTGCTGTGTTTGTGTACCGGCACCGTTGATACCAGAGGTCGCTTTTGTTGAGTTACCACCCATAAAACTACATTAAAACCCGTCCAGTCAGCCTCCATCCAAGCGAAACTAAGCTCTAGAATTCGTACGAACCCCTGCTTGTCGAGCAAGAGTACACTCGCGCCCCTCTCAAGCAGAGTGTGAGCTGCCGAAAGACCAGCGAGACCACCGCCGACAACAATAACCTGAGCCATCTCTTTCTTAATGAATTGTCTGGAATAAAAGCAAGAACGAAAGCGGCGGTGTGGAGAGAAGAGGGAACACAGGTAAAGGAACTGGAGGGAGGAGGTCTTATACACGCTCAGGCCAATCACGCGCGGGAGATTGCCCCGGATCCCCACTTTCCATGTGATATTCCGGTCGGTCCGCTGCCCGATTAGGCGCATGTGGCGGGCGCGCATACGGTGTGGCCCACGAGACAATGCCGTCGGTGACGAGAGTCGGGATGGGCATGTGAGGCAATAAGCAGGTTTTCAGGTGTTTCTCAGCGTATCATGGACGAATTCAAGACGAATTCCTCATGCGCGGATTATATAGCGAACGATCACAAGGAAGGGGAGGATACGATAGCTCGAAGGATTGGGGGAACAGGGGATTATACTTTCCGAGTCCGGATCCAAGACATCCGGGTGAGAGTTGGTATCCGACATCGTGTCACACAGCTAACAACTCTGTTGGTATACAATGGGCTACATGGTGCGGAGAGGCAACGATAGAGGAATGAATTTATACGAAGTCAGAATGGAAGGCATGGATAAAGGATGGGCACGAGCGGACGCTGAAGGCGCCAACATCAGGGTGAAGAGGACAAGGAGCATTCGAGGAAGAAAAACATTGTTTAGACGCAAGATGTCGAGATTCGGAGAGCGTCAAAAGGATGCAGGAGGTCACGAACCTGTGCAGTAGACGCCACATAATCATCAGTAATCCTAGCCTCGATGAACAGAAAAACAAATGTCAACGTACTCTCTGCTCTGGTTTAGAGACCGTCAGCTCCTTGTTGAAACAATGATGTCCACAACGAAGTAACCTGTGGTATGTACATAGTCAAACGCAGCTCACAACCATTGAAATATGGGAGACGATCATGGTGGTGATACTCACATTCATCGGCCTCAACCCACCGTCGTCGACCTCCTCCCCTTCCTCCTCCCACTCGTCGCATCCTCCAACTCATACATCCTATGGTCCTCAATATACCGCCTCTGCCTCTCCCTAGCATCCTGACTCCCATTCCCCGCCCCCATCGCCGAAACCATCCCTCTATTGACTGAAGAAGTAGACACAGAGATCGTCCTCCCCTCTCTGGTATGTTCGTAGACCATTGACTCGTCTCCGCCAGGTCGACGCGTAAACGTGAGCTTCTCGCGGTCGCGATTGACGCAGAGACTGAGGACTACGAAACAGATGGCGCATAATACACTGTACCAGAATATGTACCCCGACCACTCCATGATGCGATGAAGGGTAGATAGCGGGTGTATAATGGAAGCAAATATTCGAGAGGAATGAACTGGGTCGTTGTGACCGTTCGGTGGGGAAGCAGATGGCGACCACAAAGGTTGCTTGTTGGACGTGCTGCGACCTTATAAGTATCCGCTAGGTGGGGGTGAGCCACTCCCTTTGCTCCTGAAAGCAAGCCTCGCCGCCACGCTGAGTGGCGCGCTCTCACGCAGAGAAGCATGCCATCGATATGCCTTTGACTCGAACGAGAAAACAGATAACGCATGAGATGTCCCTTCGAGGATATCGCACGAACGTGAGTGTGGGCTTCTTGTCTTGAAGTCCGAGAGGAGGGGACAAAGATGAATAGGAGGCGAACCTAGAGGCGTCATCATTTTGTCTCTTTCGCCCAGAAATGGGAAAGCAGGAACACGAAGAGCAATGAGGCTGACCACAAGGTAGGAGAGATTGAGATAGACTTTAATAGAAGGTGTAAGAATTCTGATGGAGAGAGACACGTCGAGATGAAAGTACAGCCACAAAGAGCATGGTGACAGTCTCGGTATGGGGCGACATGCAATCCTGAAACACTTGGATGCCTTTATCCAAACATTACGAGGCCGAACAGACAGACAGACATACAACGCAGAGAAGCACGGTTGCACAAAATAAAAGAGCGGTGAACATGAAGTATCATACAGCAGGAAACCGATGTTCCGCAAAAACCGAGCACAGAGAATAAAGATCGTACCAGGAGGGAAGTCAGTGCAGTCCCTCGGCTCTCTCCAAGAGTGGCGTAGGATAGCGAAGAACAGAGAAATTAGACATAAGGCAGGCAGCACGAGTGGGATGATGTTTCATAGAAGACCCAAAACTTCTGATCCCAACGCCTCGCAGGTAGTGGACCCACAGACACCGAAAGCATGTAGGCCTTCCTCCTATAGGATATTTTTTCACGACCAGCAAAGAGAGCACCGATGAAAGCGAAGAGTTGAGATAGAGGCTCGACTACGCGCATAGGCATGAATATGGCGCATGTTTCCAAAGCCGATATGAAGGTAAAGAAGCCTGAGCTTCTGCGCAGCGAGGTGGAGGTGAGGAGAAGTGAGGAGGCCTCACTTCCACGGAACCGATATGCCATAGAGAGCTGATGACGCCCGTAACTAAATTCATGGCGACCAAGTACACCACTAAAGAGGCATGACTCAAAGGAACGAAATACATCGAGGGCGGGCAATGAGAAAACTGAGCATTTGTGGCAGAAAGAGCATGATGGTGGAGCGAAGCACGAACAAGAAAGAACGATCAAGCTGTCCGTGCGCTGTTTTCGTCGTGCGAACAAGCCCACGTGTCCCACGTGTTACACTCAAGCCACGAACCACCGCGTCGGACACGTCGAACTTAACTTTGATGTTCCCTCTCGTCTCTTGCATGGATCTCGAGGTTAATAGTACTGTCACGCGACAAATGCTTGATTGGTACCACGGTACCCTTGCTCCTGGGCTCGATGTTGGCTCCTTATCATTGGTAGAGTAACTTGAAGTACCAACTGATCTTAATTTGGCCATTTCTTCAACTTGAACTTGACCGCACCTTGACCGTCCGGATACTGTGTCGACTTGTTTCCAATTGCAACTCACACCATAGCTGGTCATAGTCGTGATATAAGGGCAGGAATTCTTGAGGTACTCGCGGCTTCAGAGCCAGCGGTCTAGTCCTGTAGGTCTCATGCGTCACTTCTTCGCCACGCCACAGGTGTTCTTATATATAGCGCACACACGGCTAACGTCCGCTGAGTATATGAAGTTCGAGTTCTTGTCTTTCGGAGGTGAATTCTAATTCCACTCCATGGTTCAAATAGCTCGTACCAAAACCTCGACTGTCTCCAAAACGGAATTCGAATCGACTGTACCGACAGCCTCACCATAGTAGCCCGAGGTGAACATCGAGCATACTCAACCACCTTCTACCGACGGCGGTTCTCCCTCAGTATCCACACTCTCCAATCAACCCTTCCACATCCCCCCCTTCCTCCCCTTTCGCTACAGACCCTGACTATCATGGACATCATAGAGATTCTGATCTTCTGCATCTTCAGAGGCACCATCTTCTATATACTCGTGAAAGGCGTCATCGCGATCTCGCGCCCCGTCTACGTCCGCTGGCGCAAACTCACCTACAGTGTCGGCTCAGATGGTCGACCGCTGGTTACATACGAGACGAAGTAGTTGGGGTATATGACGCGCGAGGAAGAGGGAGAGGAAAAAAAGATGGTAATGGCAGTAGGGATTGCGGCGGAACGAGTACATACAAACTGGATCAAGGGTAGCACTGGGAATGTGAGGAATATGGGCTACGGTCGTGCCGTTCACTCATGCGTGAGCTCGGGCGCGAGTTATCGTGATTATTGGAGTTCGTCTCCGTCTCGGGCGGAACGTCCATATGAAGAGAGGGCCAGATTCGTTCGATAGGATGACACGCACGCAGGAAGTGGACGATTCTCTGGCGAGCCAGCCTGTGAAAGTTTGTCAGCCAGGAAGTGGAGGTTCTGCGGGCAGTACTAATGGAACGCCGAGGAGACGATCGGAAAGACTGGCGGCGAAGGCAGCTCGCAGTCGTTGAACTATTTCTTGTGTATGTTTACCAGTATGTACCAGTGCAGCTAGTGTTTGCCATGGCTAAATGTATTGTTCGTGTGGCAGAATGTTACTTGTGTACACATGAACCCTCGTTCATAGGTAGCTGTGGTTCCAACACAGGCGTTGATTGCGGTCTAGCTTTGCGACTTGATGCAAAAGGGCGCCACGGAGACTTCGACAGTGATTGAGGAAACCGATTTCCCCAAGGTATGCTTACTGCAGGGTTTGTATGGGAACAACGAGGTAGTGCGAGACGCGGATGGTCATCAAATTTTCGCTTCCTCCAGATCAGCTGATATCCGTTTAGCCCGTTTGTCAAAGTCTCAGTAAATGATTGGTGTATCCGTGGTCATTCATCTGTCACTTCAGCGCTGACCGATGTACGACCTGCCTCCGTAGGGTCTTCTGTTCCAGATTATCGTAAGGTGATGTGAACTGTGAAACGAGGGTCTATCAAATTAGCCTCTAGTTCAGAACGGATCTATATACAACTCAGCTGATGGCCATCAGCCGCAACGAAACGGAGCTCACTCCTGCGGATAACTACCTCTTAATTGAGATCTTGCCTGTCGCTCTATTTGCGTCAACCTCTCTCAATCAATATGGCTACATCCACACTTTCCCGACTTTCTAAGCTCATCGCAGAGTCAGTGGCTACTATAGAGGCCAGTTGTGCTGCACGGAGTGTTGAAGTTCCCAGCATTGATTCCGCATTCACTCCTGGGTCCGAAGCATTCCGCATGGACCCCACTGTTGCTCAAGCCATAAATATCGTGACTGCGTCTGCGTATCAGATAGCAGCTCTCCTGGAACCTCCGCCGGTCCGTCTCTCATATCGCATCCGGTGTGCATGCATATGTTTTCACTACACTTCTTACTCTGACATCGCGGTACTTTGAAGCACTACAAAGCGATTGCTCTTGGGGCTCTCCTCGAGACGAACACTGTCGAGATCCTGCGGGAGGCGGGACGAAATGTACGTGTTTCCTTGTTGTAGCTTCTCCAGAAATACTGGCCGATACCCTACGAAGGGTACTCATGTAGTTGAGATAGCGAAGAGGAATCAACTAGACCCCAAAAAGAACGGTAAGACCCCTTTTACTATGCTCTCAGTTAATATTTACTCACGCATGCACAGCTCGTTTACATCGCAACCTCTCCACGTACTACATGTTTCGGGAAGGGAGCCGGATGTCTTTGCAAACACTCGTATATCGGCAATGCTTGACACAAAGGGAAGTCTGTTGATGAACCTCTCGCTAGGTGTGTTCCATCTTTTTCGATGTTTTTAGTAGAAATATAGCTGATGAAGGAACATTGTAGACCCCGGGACAGGCACGTAGGCACCTCCGGGTTTGTCGCTTTCATTGAGCATATGTATGTTGTATTTCAGCATACTCCATATTTTCTCGGGTTTGACGTCCTCACAATTAGCCTGGACGAGGGATGGATGGGAGCAACCTCCGCCGTCACGACTCTTCGTGATCCAAAGACTCGCTTTTCCGGGGATCCCACTGATGCGCCGCTGGCTCGTACCATAGGTTCGAATGTCCCTTTCTGGGTCTGGATCGAACAGCCAGACCAAGAAATGCGTCTTCAGCGTTTTGGAATTGCTATGCAGGGAGTGGCTGCGATGCAGCCTGCAGCGGCTGCTCTTGATCGTGGTATGCCTCGAGCATATTTTCTTCCCGTCATTTTTATACTCGATGCTCATGGAACATCACTCACAGGCTTTGACTGGGAAATTCTCGGAGTGGAAGATGTGGTGGTCGATGTTGGAGCCGGAGTCGGCGCCGTCCCTCTCGCGCTTGCAAAGTCGTATCCGTCCCTGAAGATTGTTGTTCAGGACCGTGACACCGTCACCGCACAGGCAAATGGGGTGTGTGCAGTCTAGCAATGTGTGAAGCAATTAATTCATAACACTAACCAATATTCAATGATTTGGGCTAAGGAGCTTCCCGAAGCTGTTCGGTCCGGGAGAGTCAAGTTGCAAGGTAATCTTTCCCTCCATCCGCTGTCTGTCACTTTCTGCCTGATTTTAATCCTTCCTTAGGTCACGACTTCTATACGCCGCAACCCGTGAAAGGAGCGAGTGTATTCCTCCTCAAGCAGATTCTACATGACTGGTCCGACAGTTATGCGATCACGATACTGAAATAGCTGCGGGTGGCCGCGACACCGGACACAAAGCTCGTGGCTATGGAGAGCATCGTGCATTATGCCTGCCGCGAGCCCCGAACTGTCAATACAGTTGTAATTCCTGGGGCTGTACCTCATGAGGCCCACGAACCCCTTCTCGCCAATTTTGGCCCAATGGGATGGCCCTTCTAGTAATGCTGCTGTACAGGCGAATACTGCCATAAATATGTATACGTGTACCCGTCACTTGAGCATGGGCAAACATCAGCAAGGCCGCATCTGGCTAAACCTAGCTATTTCGGTCTATTCGGTCTCCCAGGAGACACGAATAGATCATTTGACAGGATCTATTCATCATGGACCTGCCTTTAGCTAGACATGTTCGGATTCTGGTAGACGCAGGATAGAGGGCGGTAGAGCACGATAGACCGCGAGGTTTTTGTCGTGGATCATGCCATGGAGCTCGATGGGTTTCACTCGGACTGCTCAGTTTGGGTGGCAAAATGTATTTTATTGCAGAATATACATAATAACTACACGAGCAGACTGGCTGTACAATAATGTATAGACTAGCGAACTAGCACAAACCTCTCGAAGGTACTACATGTGTAGCGAGGAACCTTTGTCTCTGAATCTATGAATGTCGACCTATGAAATGATCTGAATGGAACAGTGCACAGAAATCAGCCACGTACATAAACATTCCGGGAATCAGAGACGAGACTCACAAAAAGCAGGTGACAAGTGCCGAGCAGGCAACCTGTCTATCTGAAACGCAAACAAGGATGTCAGTGTGGGAAGTGGAAATGATGCGACTGATGCGGGGAAGCCTCTCACCCTGCGCGACTTAACGCCGTAACGGGCCCCTCAATGACCGCTGGGAAGTTGGCGAGGTCACAGAGCGGGTAAGAGCAGGGGATAAGGCTGAAAATAGATATGG
>NW_006763152.1:319063-328059 GCF_000264905.1 Stereum hirsutum FP-91666 SS1
AGCGGGTAAGAGCAGGGGATAAGCTGAAAATAGATATGGTCATGTCAGTCGAACGAAACGGAGAGTAGTCGCAAAGGAGGGTATGACTCGCCTGGTATGTTCAGCTACGGGATTTTCTGCAACCCCGACCCGTAAGGTGTCTGCTGTGTCTCCTCCTTTGGTGTCGTCGAGTTCCAGTTGTGCACAAGTGCGCGCCGTCGATGTATACTGCCGGAAGAAAGTGACGGTTGTGGGTGGACAAAGGGAGGAAAAGGAGGTGGAAGGAAGAAGATGAAAGCAAAGCTTGAAGCGCCGAGGGGACGCTTCAAGAGAGTCTAATTCGTGAGAGAAATCAACGATGATTGAGCGCAGATGGTTGTTGAGGGCAGGCGTCCGAGTCGTGACTTGACAGCCTTTGACAGCCCGCGGAATTTCGATTTCTTCACATGCCATTCAAGGCTCGGACAACCATCTATTCGCGCTATATCGGTCTATCAAACCACGGAGCATCGAGAGCGCCCCACGGGTATAGAGCGAGAAGAGTGCCTAGACCAGAATAGACTGAAAAGTTAGGTTTAGGCAGATGCAGTCTTGCTGATGCATTCACAAAGGGAATAAAATACAACAATAGAATAACAGTGGAGATCCCGGTCCGCAATAGGCGCCCTCAGTGGGGATAACAACATCGAAAGCGGTTGAAATTGGCCGACCGGAAATCTCCGCGTTTCGATATAAATGCGCTCGTGCCCCGACATCAGCAAGACTGCATCTGCCTAAACCTAACTTTTCAGTCTATTCTGGTCTAGGCACTCTTCTCGCTCTATACCCGTGGGCATCAGGAAAACCCTCCAGAACTATTTATTCATAAGTGAGAAATAATTATGACACATCCCACTAATTTTGCACATCTGGGTATAATCTGGCTAATGCCAACACATTGATGGACATTTTACTCTAATTATGGCTACTTATAAAGTGGGAATCATAATCTCACACATTTAGCAATAAAACTCACACATTTGGTAGTAATTTATCATTGTCATTCAGTCACTGTGAGCAAATCATATATATTGTAGTACTAGCTAACAACAGGCAGTCACACATGGGTGTACTAGGGAGTTGGGATGACAGAGAATGGCTACATCTTTGCTGGTCAAGAAATTAAACAGTAAGCGAGCATGTAAATATAAGCAAACTGTGGGTGGGACGACAACAGCGCACTCAAAAGCGACATAGCAAAAATATAGTATGTTCATACTCAATTCATACCCAATCACTTAGAATCACCACACCACGCTCCCGCTCGCCGTCTAGTCTCTACACCGTCGGCCACGGACGTTAAGGTGGATGACGTGAATGAGCCGCTGAAGAACGAGTACAAGACGGCGTAGAAAGGAGGGTCAGTCGTGGAGTCGTTGTTCATACAACGACGCTTGTGGCACCTGTGCATGAGACCATCCAAATCGACATCCGAGTTCTCGCCACTGTTCCAGTTGTACGTGATTGAAGCTGAGCATCTGCGAAATATAGCCAGGATGGTAGGGGCCCGGGAAACCAGAAGAGCCAGGTCCGCCACTGCCGCCAAGCGAAAGGTTCAGCGCGTGCTGGAACCCGCCATCCGACGCCGTGGACCCATAGATCGTGCCACTGTCCCCTTGTCCGCCACCAAGCACACCGACAAGCTCGCTCGAGCGTCCCTGGTTATGATGTGCACCATGTCTCGAGTAATCCACGTAGTCAGCATACGTGTCCCCGTAGGCGTCTCTCATCTCACCCCCAAAGGGCCCGACATTCATCTGTGTGGTCAAATCGGGGGCGAGGATCGGGGAGAGCGAGTTGGAGTTGTTCGTTCCGTCATGACCCGAGGTGGGAGAAGTGCGACGGGACGCGCCCGGGGAGGCGGAGGGTGTATCGGGGGGATTCCCACCGATGATGGAGGCATGGTGGGCTTCGTGCCGGGATCGTTTACGAATGACATCAGATTTCATAGAGATGGGTCGGGAAGAACCGTGCAGCTTGAAGCTGTTGTGTGGCACGAACGGGAATGAGAGAAACACGAGGAAGACAAGTCAGCATTTTGCAAGACAAGTGGTGGGAGGGCGATGGGCTTGGGGCGTGTGAGAGAAAGGACTTACTACAAACCGCAGCTGATTGGAAGGAGAAGCAGCGGAGATCACACCACAGAGAGTGGACCAAAGGCGCGAAGGCAAAGGCAAAGAGAGAAGCAGCCAGACAGTCGGATGAGCCTCCAGGAGATGAACGAATATTATCATAAACAGACGAAAGACACTCACGCATTGCAGACAGTCTTGCCCTCGTCATCCTTCCTCCACAGGGGCGTAGCGGTGGTGTTGCAGTTATAGCACTTCGATTCAACAGCAGGTGAAATGAACAAACGAAGGAAATGGAGCCGATTAGTCATATGGTGCAAACGAGGAGAAAGATAGGCAGACTGACCCATAACTTCGTTGGACTCTGGGTGAGGAGCTGCTCGTGAGCGCTCGCCGTGATTGTTGCGCATAGTCTTCGGGCGCGGGCACTTATGCTAGTTGCCGCAGCATTCGACAGGAAAGGGCAATCAGAGCGAAGTGCCCGCGTCGAGAGAAAATTTGACTCAAACACTTACGAGCTTACAGTATAGCCCACAAGTGTTGCAATTGAGCTCGTCGTTCAGTCCCCTCCTCCAGAGCGGGGTGTGCGTCGCGCTACAGTTCGAACACTCTGCCTTATCTCCGCCAGGTGCCGAATGGTTGGTTGGCACCTGCGTAGCCGGGTTGGTTGCTGTTGCACCAGGTCCAGAAGACCGTGTCGTCGCCCCCTGGGTGCGCACGCTCAGCGATGGTCGGGAGTTGCTACTGCTGTTGCCGGTACCATTGTTGCTGCTGCTACCGCCGTTGTTGGTCGGCGCAGGCGCGTTGTTGGTACTGGTACTGTGTGTCTCAAGCTTCGAAGGAGCGGCGGTCTGGGGTGAGTCTGGCCGTTGAGCGAGTAAGTATTCTCGAAGAATACTCTGAGCAGTTACCGGTGGAGTACGGGTCGTAGCGCATGACGATATCGGCGGAGTCGGAGGGGTGTTGGGAGATGTCCATACAGTCATGTTGCTGAGAGTCGTTCTGCCCGTAGAAAATACGCTACCCCAAGGATCGGGACTATACGAAGACTCGAGGATCTCCTCAAGGGGGGTTCGATTGTGGGTCGGAGAATGGAGAAATCGGAGCCGGAATTGCCACGCACGCCTTCGCCATAAGTCATACCGTTCGTCACAGAGGGAGATGAATACAAGAGAGCAGAAGGGCTAAAATTGTTGTTAAATAGAGACGGGAACCGGGGAGAAACATTATAGTCGTCGATTTCAGGCTGGCCAACATCGGTGTGGCGGAGGGCTTGCGGGCCCGCTGGGTGAGAGGAGGGTCCTTGTCGTGGGCATCTGACAGAGTGGGGGCGGAGTCGACCTCGGCCGCGGATGTCCGTGCGGAGGGTCGACCGCGATGGGAACTGTCCTTAAACTCTGCGGACGGCTTGAGGTCGAGTTTTTTGACTGGGGCGGGATTGGAGGAGACGGGAGAAGGTTGGTCGAGGGAGAAAGTGAACTGCATTCGTTTGATAGTGCCAGGCGAGTGTATTGGTTCGCTTCCCGGGTGAGCTCCTTCTCGGCGGCGCGCCGACAGATGATGTCGGTAGAGTGGTTACGCTTGAAGCCAGGAGTCCAAGCTCTTCGATGCTCTTACAAGTGCAAGGACGGGTGGCGTAGGCGAAGAGAGGGGGTGGCGGACAACGAGTTAGAGTCAAGGGTGTCAGAGGTAAAGAGGAAGGAAGACGGTCGATGTGGAGGGGCGCTCACCTGCCTTTCTCCTTGTCGAGCTTGTCGTTCTCATGTTTCGAATGGTTCTTGAGCTCGCGCTTGGGCTTGGCATTGTCAGTGTCGAGGACGAGTTTCTGGAAGTGCTAGAGGCGCCACGTGAGGCTCGAGGTAGCCGGCGATCATGGTGCCCACCTAGCATCGATGATGTCACAACAAAAAATTAAAGAAGGACAAAGAGACAACAAAAGAAAAACGAAGACATACCTTCCATGTCTTGTTCAGGGAGTCGGTATCACCGGGGTTGAAGGAGCCTATAAGGGCCTTGTTGCAGTCGAAGGATTGTGGCACGAGTTGGAAGAACGTGGTGAGGTCCAGCGTCCTCTGTGAGCGGGATGAGGTGGCGGCGGCGAGCGGGGAAAAGAAAAAGGAGTACCTGAAGTAGAGGTACTCGCCTGTGAAGCATCAGCAACATATAAGGAGCAGAAAACACAAATGAGATCTTCGACGAAGAGGAATGAACGTACTGACGAGTGCTTCACCCATCGGTCGGCGTCCCGGACCCATGCAGTCCAGCCTTCGCAGCCAGGACCTCAGCACTCCGCTGCCCATGTTCCCTCCTCCCTGGCCCAGTTTTCGACCCGAATCTTGACGTGACGGTTCGGTAAATACGTCGGGCCTGACGGATGCGATATCGCAACCGGGTATGCCGTGGATAATGTGGGCGGAGATCGGATTGGGCGCGGGTGGGTAGCAGAGGTCGGTGAGGAAGTTCAAGATGACGGATGCTACCCCACCGGGACGCAGCTGGCTATTGTATCTAACTGGGAGGGAAAGGAGGTAGAGGAGGTCGATGAGGTGCTGATGCGGAGAGGCGGTGGCGGATGAGGTCGAAAGGGACTCACCTGAGCCATTGTTCTCTTCATCCACAGCCGCTGTATCTTTCGTCGAGCTCTCCTCCATCCCCATCCCCATTAGCTCGCGCGTTTCATGCGCACCTTTGTTTACGACACAGGAGGATCCGAATAGTCGAACAATGGAAGGTAGATGCGAGACGACAGGGATAGGGAGGTTAAATGTAAGAGAAAGCAGGGGGGCAGTCAATATGCGAAAAAGAAGTCGGAGACGAGGGGAACCAGCGAAAGGGACGCACCTGAACATGTCTCCATTCATTCTCTGCCTCCGTCATCGCATTGCTTTTGTCTGACCTTGCCTCGCGTGCCCATCAACTCGCATCCGTCGTCGAGGGGTTTGTGTACATCCTGGAATTGGGTGGAACAAAGAGAAAGACTTGCGACATGCTCCCTCCCCCCTCGCCCAATTTTCGGCTCTGAGCCTTGACGGGGCGGTGCGGTGAATACGTCGGGCACGCAACCCGGCATGCCGTTGATAATGCAGGCGGAGAGATCGGAATGGGCGCGGGTGGGTTGGCGGCGACAACGAGAACGGGGATGACGGATACTAGGCCACCACTTATGTAGCTGGCTATTGTATCTACGTGGGAGAAAAAGGAGGCGGCGGAGGTCGATGGGGATGCGCTGATGAGAGAGTTTGAGGCGACGGCGAATGAGGTAGAGAATAGGGTACATAAAGAACCGAAAGGGACGCACCTAAGCCATTATTATATTCATCCCCGGCCGCTTTACCGTTCGCAGCCTGACTTTCCTTCATTCCCATACCCGTTTAGCTCGTACGTCCGTTGTCCGGGGAGTTCTGGTGCACAAGGTAGGTTGGGTGGATGGGAGACAGGGGAGACAGGAGAGACAGGAGAGATAGGCATAGTGAAGAGAGTAACAAATGATCAGTACACTGACGACAAGTAAGGACAATGAGAGAAGGTTAGTGTAAGGTGCGCACCTGAGCATACTGTCCTGTACCATGTCCTCCAAGGCCGCCTAGCCTTCGTCCCACCGAGGCGATTACGTGCACGATGCGTGCGGCTGCTTTACCTTTTGTCTGGCCTTCATGCAGTGCCTGTTAACTCGTATAACCAACGCCCGTGCACGACGTAGGTCGAGGTCGGGTGGAAGACGAAGAGTGAGTACCGGCACTCACCTATTGCGTGCTGGTTCAAACTCCGCTGTGCCGCGTCTCGCTTACTCCCGTAGCCGAGTGGCTGCAGGCTGTCACTTACGAACATTGCAACACAACAAAGGCAACAGTGTGCATAGTGACACTCAACATAGCTATGTATAAATTCATCTAAAATACTTCTCTTTAATTTGGTCGCGACAGAATTTTCTAATTTCAGCGTGAACGAGCTACAGGACGAACCATACGCTCATATCAAATCACTCGAGGAGAGTGAAAAGATTCTGTCGCGACCAAACGAAGTGAATGTATGTCAAATAATATACTAGAATTTATAGGATTTACTGGTGGGGTGCACCTTGCCCTAGACGCGCAAGGTCTCGTACATAGGTGCCACCCAGCCAAATCGGTGAGTCTTACTGTGGCCCGCGTCAAAATGGGATGCGGCTTGCCCGGCAGCGTTCAAAGTCCGCCAATTTGCAATGGACATGGCGCTTGGTGGGAACGCCGGTACTCACGAAGAGCAAGAGTTGCAAGGCGCGTTGTCGCCACAAGTTTGCGCCACGCGTTTGTTTGGCCATGTTTGGCTCATGTTGACTTTCGCGTCGCGCACGACTTCTGCTCCTTCGTCCCTCTCTCCATCTCCGCCTTCTTCGCTCGCATGCGCACCCGACCCTCACCATATCCGCAACCTCCATTTCTTGCTCACCCTTGCGTGACCATCCCCGCCCTCTTCTTCCATTGCGTCCTCGTCTTGCTCTCCGTCGCTACGGCAGCCTTCCAGTTGCCGTCGTCAACATTCGCACTCGCCCTCTCGCCACCATCTCACCTTCCGCCTTCCCCTCGCCTCCTCACTGAATTTTTATCCACTCTTTCTTACTTACTCTTTTGCTTTGGTCGTGGTTTTTTGCCTATGCGGTGTTTGCTCGCCCACGTGCGACCTCTTGCATGCACGCACACCCGCAACCGCCCTCATTCGGCCAAGTGGATGGGAGGAACGTTGGTCGATGAACAGGCAGGTGGCGAAGTCGATAAGGTGCGCATACTATCCTCTTACACACCGCTTGTGATACTTAATAATCATGTCGCGCCCTCTTCTTTCTCCCTTTGCTAATGACGTACTCGCGTTCGCCCTCCCCTTCTCACTACCTCATCGTCACTCAACGATACCCGCAGTTAACCCACGATACGGCGGTGACGGCCGGATGAACGAAGTGGGAGGTTGGAAAGGGCTAGTGTAAGTGGTTTTAGCCCTCAGTTTCTCTATCGTGTTCTCTTCCATGATCACACTGTTGTTTTTTTCGACCTTTTTTCCAGGTTTTTCGTCGACGCTCTCCCCCGTTTCTCTCCCTCATCACAACCACACATTCTCTTTGCTTGCTCTCCCGCTCTCATCCCCGCTCCTTCACCGCTCGTCGCTCATCCTCTCACGCAGAACCCCTCACGTTCACGCATACGCGCACCCCCCTCGTTCGTCGAAGTGGATTGCGTTGGGTGCCGCTTTCATTTTCGTTCTTCGCCCTCGTATATGTCTGTCCTCTCGCATGCAGGCTCACACCCTCACGTCCACATCCTTATGCGCATCCCCTCGTACGCGCCCTTTCGCAAGCACGCACACCGGTATGTCCATTGCCCACTCGCATCATTATCTTATTCCCCTCACGTACCCTCGCTCACACAGGGACTCGCCCTCTCGCATGCACCCTATTGCATGCACCCTCTCATAAGTATGTACATCCACACTCACCTTTGCGTTGATGTTTACGTTCTAATATTGTCGCCCTCACGCAAGCGCATACTGTCGCACGCCGTTGCATTCTCGTTCTGTGCCCGCGTTTGCGTTCGCGCTGTGGTCGGTTTGCCCTCACGCACGCTTGCCGTATCATGCTCGTCTTGTATGCTCGCTCTCGCACCTGGACCCTGACTTGCATCGCGTTGGTATCTTTGCCTCGCGCTCACTTACTTTCTTGCCCACAGCCCTCGTAATCTGTGCCTCCCAATTTATTTCCCCTCTTTCCATGCGCACCTCCCTCACACTCGCTCTCGTGTTTGTCCTCGCACTGCACTTGCCCTCTCCCTCTTGCCCTTGTACCTTCTTTCATTCCCTTACCCATGCTCTGGCTCTTCCCTTCATCGTTCAATTCTCTTATTCACCCTTGCCCTCTCTTGTTTACTTTTGGTCACCATCTCTAGCACTGTACCTTCCCGTGTCCTCTGCCCTCGCTCTTACTCTTGCCTGCCACCTCTGGCACTTGGTGTCTTTCCGCGTGCCCACGCTCTCATGCTCCCAGCCTCTCACATATGTTACTCTGTACTACTCTGTACATACTACCTCTAATTGTATTGTATAAGATGGAATGCTTGCATGTAGTAGACTTAGAATGATGTGTTACCTCAATTATGCCTTTTTTTGCCTCTCCATTGCTCCTTGGTGCTATGAGCTTGATGCTGACTGTAATGTGAAGCTGAAGTGCCCTGAGATGTTCTATTTGAGGCCAAAATATGAACAATGTGAACTAAATGTGCCTAAATAGCTGGTGGAAGAATTAGTGAAAGTTATGCAAAATTAGTTCTAAGTTATGCCAAAGTTATGTGATAAATAGAAATAAATTTTGGGTGGACTAGTATAAAACTGATACATCCTAAAACCTCATAATTTTGGCTAATGAGTGATAATTAGTAGTAAATAGTTCCGGGAGGTTTTCCTGATGGGGCGCTCTCGATGCTCCGTGGTTTGATAGACCGATATAGCGCGAATAGATGGTTGTCCGAGCCTTGAATGGCATGTGAAGAAATCGAAATTCCGCGGGCTGTCAAAGGCTGTCAAGTCACGACTCGGACGCCTGCCCTCAACAACCATCTGCGCTCAATCATCGTTGATTTCTCTCACGAATTAGACTCTCTTGAAGCGTCCCCTCGGCGCTTCAAGCTTTGCTTTCATCTTCTTCCTTCCACCTCCTTTTCCTCCCTTTGTCCACCCACAACCGTCACTTTCTTCCGGCAGTATACATCGACGGCGCGCACTTGTGCACAACTGGAACTCGACGACACCAAAGGAGGAGACACAGCAGACACCTTACGGGTCGGGGTTGCAGAAAATCCCGTAGCTGAACATACCAGGCGAGTCATACCCTCCTTTGCGACTACTCTCCGTTTCGTTCGACTGACATGACCATATCTATTTTCA
>NW_006763152.1:328502-366350 GCF_000264905.1 Stereum hirsutum FP-91666 SS1
CTTACCCGCTCTGTGACCTCGCCAACTTCCAGCGGTCATTGAGGGGCCGTTACGGCGTTAAGTCGCGCAGGGTGAGAGGCTTCCCCGCATCAGTCGCATCATTTCCACTTCCCACACTGACATCCTTGTTTGCGTTTCAGATAGACAGGTTGCCTGCTCGGCACTTGTCACCTGCTTTTTGTGAGTCTCGTCTCTGATTCCCGGAATGTTTATGTACGTGGCTGATTTCTGTGCACTGTTCCATTCAGATCATTTCATAGGTCGACATTCATAGATTCAGAGACAAAGGTTCCTCGCTACACATGTAGTACCTTCGAGAGGTTTGTGCTAGTTCGCTAGTCTATACATTATTGTACAGCCAGTCTGCTCGTGTAGTTATTATGTATATTCTGCAATAAAATACATTTTGCCACCCAAACTGAGCAGTCCGAGTGAAACCCATCGAGCTCCATGGCATGATCCACGACAAAAACCTCGCGGTCTATCGTGCTCTACCGCCCTCTATCCTGCGTCTACCAGAATCCGAACATGTCTAGCTAAAGGCAGGTCCATGATGAATAGATCCTGTCAAATGATCTATTCGTGTCTCCTGGGAGACCGAATAGACCGAAATAGCTAGGTTTAGCCAGATGCGGCCTTGCTGATGTGGTTACGTATGTGTAAACAATTGATTGGTCCTCTCACAGAAGGGTCTCTTTGGTATTGACCAAAGCTATTTTGACGAATCAACGGATATCCAGGCATAACAAACAATACCCTGAGACAAGCGCGTAATCGTACGATAATGATGGTATCTTGTGCTCTATTGTGATTGACAAAAGACTGAGAAGGTAACAGACAATCACTGTATACTGCTGAAGTGATAATGTTTCAAGTACTCCATATTGAGGAAACACTAGCGGAAACCATATATAATCGGAACATAAATTGGGTCCCCTTTCCCTCAATCAGTTCACTTTCCATCCCTCAAGCTCAAATTGGTACAGCGCCGAATCCTAGTCCACATTCACCGTTCGTCACCATATTCTTTCCTTTCATGCTTCATTGACCTAAAATCCAGAGAACTCTCCAGCACCATTGCCATGTATCAGCACGACCAGTATGAATAATACGCTTAGAGATCATGTCCTCGGAGGACGACCCAGTGACCCACTCAGTGCGAGTGGTGTGTTGCACAGAATCACATTCGTCGGGACGGTCGATGACGGCAACTCTGCAGATCTGAATGTCAGACTTCTCAGAAGTGATTTGCTTGACCCCCGGAAGGGCCTGACTCGGATGGAGCATTTTAAGCTTCTCAATAAGCTAGCGGCGGAGTTGGCTCGGCTCACGCAACTTTCCTCCAATCTTGGATACCTACAGGAGGCCATAAGCTACTGCTTGCAAGCCATTTCCATCGCAGATATTCCAGCACACTGGAAAAGTCTCCCGATGCGCACCTGGGGCCATTTGGAGCTGTGGAAATTTTGCGCTACGGGCCAAGCAGTACAAATCGATAACGCAATTGCGAGGTACTCCCAGGCCCTGCTCGTGACTGCCCAGAGCCCAAATTTACCAGGTTGTCACGACCGGGCGATACGGGAGGGAGAATACCCCACGGCTCAAGACGAAATAATCGGATGGAGGTGGAAAGAGGTGAGAGAAAGGTTGAGTATATTAGAAAGCCCAGGAATAGACGATCTAAAAAACTGGAGAAATACAGGGGAGTGCTACGAGGTATTTATGCGAGTCCGAGGTCGCCTCAACAGTAAGTAGAAGGAAAAACAAGTCGAATATTCAAGGGTGAACCAAAGGGGAAGACAAATGATAGTGCACTAAGTTTGTGCACTAGAAAGAACACTAAGAAATCCAAACAACGCGTATGCAGCATGTAAGCTAAGGAGTCCAAGGTTGGACGAGAAGATAGAACGAATAACAAAGCGAAAGGAAAGGGAAAACCTATCTAGAGAACAATGGGTACAGTCCCTTCGAACATAAACAATTATCCGTGAACAGTCAGGCACCGATAAAATGCATAGATACCGTAGAATAATCGTATAAACCAGTAGGAGTTCCTCGATATCAAAACGTCGGCGATTGAGTGGAAACTGGTCGAGATACACGAGGGGGAACGTTATCGGATGGCCCTGAGTGAGGTTGAGACAAAGATCACGTCGTAGTATATTCCGCCGTGGGTCAATCGCCGAGAATTTTGGATCGTTGGAAAGATCAAGCTTGACAGAGTCTTCTAGATTTTTTTTCGGAGTGAAAACACCCAGTATTGCGCCTTGTAGTTTCGTCAGAAGGTGTGTGGAAAACCTAGCGCGTCGGAGTCTGAATCGTTCCACAGGAACCGGCAGCTCGGTGCGAGCTTCCGTAGCTGCGATCGTTTGTCGTGCATGGCTCGAATAAAATCGTAACTACTCCAAATAAATTGTGGAGACCTTCTTGGCATATTGGGTTCCATGCTGGTACTCACTTCCACGTGTATTGATAGGGGAAACGTCGCGAGGGACATTTTACGAGGGGCGAGACTTAAGAACGAGGCTCGACGCGTGAGTGCGGGACTTGCCGAACCGGTTCCCTTATGTGGCTTGTGGGGGTTCGACGAGGTTCGGAGGGCGAAATAAAACGATAGAAATATCGGGTAAAATGTGGGCGACTCTTAGAGACAGTGGTGTCATTCGTGGGTGGCGTGCGGAGGACAAAAAATGGAAATGAATTAAAAACAGGGCATATACGTAGGGTACAGGTGGCGGTCATGACACAGGTCGCACCTTGGACCTTGCCGCCAATGCCTTTGCTCATTTGATTAAATTCCAGCAATGCGGAGACACCAAGGCCCTGGACGTGGCCATCCAGGGATTTAACGAGGCGACAGGCTTGAAGACAGACCAACAAAGTGACATCCACAGACCATCAATTTTGATGAACTCAGGTCGTGCGCTTGCGGCTCGCTTCAGAGTGATGGGCTATAAGTCTGATCTCGACAATGCTATCGCAGCACTAAGCGCAGCGCATAAATCATACGACAAACACCACCCTCATTTTCCCTACTGCCTCAGTGCTTTGGCTAGCGCCACCCTTGCACAATACGAATTTTCCGGCAATATATGCGACATTGACGATGCCGTTTCAATGCATCAAGGCGCAGTGGCAATGCTAGATCCACTGTCCCAATCACATCCCGAGATGTTGTCCGGCCTTTCAGCTGCATATTATGCCGTCCACCGGTCAAGAGGAACGCTGAGGACCGTGTACCACCTGAATCGCTCGCTGACATTGTCTCGTCAAGCACTTGAGCAAGTACCAGCTGCGGACCCACGACGGCTCATATTCCTAGGGGAGCTTGCCCACAGGCTCTACTATCAGTACGAGGAAACCCAGGAGAATCATTACTGTGACTCTGCGTTGGCGTACATCCAACAAGCACGAGCACTCTCTGAGACGCATCCTCAACTGGCGCCCATCCTACAATTAAACGCTCGCATCTATGTCCGCAGCGACAAAGTAGACTTGAAGAAAGCATGCAAAACCCTACAGAAGGCATCAAATCTTTCAAGAGCATGCATCGGGGAACGGCTCGAGAGTGCCCTACTCTGGGCGGACCATGCTCGGAATCTTGTAGATGCCGACAGAGGGCATGATGAGGATGTTCTTGCGGGTCATGCTCCAGGCAGCGCCGGAAGCCATAGCTATATCAGTGCCTCGCATGCATACGAAACAGCTCTGGACTTGCTGGACGGCTACCTTCAGATGTACTCGGCGGCAGCAATACAGACGCAAATTCTCCTCATGCGAAATGACATCAAGTCTCTTCCGTCACGCGCTGCATCTCACGCAATCGAAACCGGAAATCTTCCTTGCGCCGTGGAGATTATGGAGAGGGGGCGTAGATATCCTTGGACTAGCTTGGAGTGGAGTGGCACGCCCCTGAGTCATCTACAAGAAAAGGACCCCGGTTTGGCTCAGGAGTTTCGGGATGTCAACTCAAGAATCGAGAGTCTTGCTGTTACCTCATTAGACGGCAATGCGCTCACACTTCACGCGCACGTTGCGCCACCAGATCCAACCGTTGGCATCTACAAGGACCGAACGATGGTGCAGAACGATCTCCTTCTTGAGCGCGAGACCATACTGGAGAGGATCAAATCTATTCCGGACCTCTCAACCTTCACGACATGGAAGTCGTTTGAGGTTCTACATGACGCCGCGAAGGAAGGTCCAGTCATCATGACCAACATCGATAAAGGCCTCGCCCATGCTATCATAATCGACAAGAATGACACAGTACCTCGCCAAGTACCTCTCAGTCAGGCAGGTTCAGACTTCGTCTCGAAAATCACCTCTGACCTGGAAAAGGCAAGAGATCAAGGGAGGCAGCAAGAACGTGATTGCATACCACTTTCGCTCAAGTCCCAAAAAGGTCGAGACGCGACAGTTGAAAGTTTGCAGTTACTGTGGGAGAGAATCTGCAAGCCTATAGTGGATGATTTGCACAAGCATGGGACAAAGGACCACTCCCGAATTTGGTGGTGCCCATCGGGTGAACTTGTTGGAATACCTCTCCATGCCGCAGGCCCATACAAAGCTTCCCAGTCCAACCTCCTCGATATTTTTGTATCATCATATACGGATTCCCTTGGGACCTTAATATCTTCCAGGAATACCTACACACAGAGGTCACAGCGGCTTTCGCTATTATGTATCGGACAGTCACAGGATCTCAACAGTGTAAGCCCGTCTATACCCGCCGAGATATAATTCGACTAAAGGTCTCACCAGGTCCATGATGAGCTCAAGAGAATCAGAGCCATCTTTCCACATGATATCAACATCGAAGTACTGGATGGTAAAGATGCCACACCACAGTCCGTCATCCGCAGCATGCCTCAGCATTCATGGGTACATTTTTCATGCCACGGTTTTCTCAATGTCAAGAATCCCTTCGAGACATATTTCTACCTCTCAACGCAAAGGTTGGAGATCCAGGACATATTGAAGGAAAAACTGCCGAATGCGGAGATGGCAATGTTGGCGGTATGTCACGGCGCTGCAGTGGGGCCCGGCTCACCAGACGGAACTATCAGTTTAGCTACCGCTATGCAGTTCTCTGGTTTCAAGTCGGTGGTAGGGTCACTCTGGGCTATGAGCGATGCAGATGGACCACAGCTTGCAGAAGGGTTTTACAAAGCCATGCTCTCCGGAGGGACCGAAAACATTGATATAAGAAAGGCCTCTCGTGCACTTCACGGGGTTGTTAAGCAGATGAGGGACTCAAAGGGAGATGGACGTGTCCCTGCTTGGCGCTGGAGCACATTCATACACGTCGGTATATGATGTAATGTATTTAGCGCGGAACAGTCTACGTTCCTCCTAGAAGACAGTCTGGTAGTAATGAGCAAGGTATTGGATTTCCAGTGCTTCAGCTTTGTCGTAGATAGTATGACCACTGTGAAATGATACCTCATGACATCTTTTCCTCGGTGTCTAGCACGATGTATGACATTCTTCGTCTGACGTCAATGTTGCTCGAACAACAGAGTAGTGAAGTCGCAGAAATCTGCGTTGGACAATATTTTCTTGGAGAAGGCAACGATGCAGGAACCAAGGAGCAGAAGACGGAAAAGTACGTACCTTTGAGGAGATAGCAAGTTTCTCGGGATGACGTGCTGCTCGTCTCTCGAGCTCACCGAAGAGCGGAGAGACTTGAGGGAAACAGACTGCGAATGGGTCCGAAGGAGGTGTCGTTGTGCTGCCGAGAAAACGACCTGTATGCAGAATGCATCGTCAGATTAGCCTAAAAGTAGCGCACAAAGGGTGATTGGGAGGAGACCAAGGAATGGGAAAGAAGGGAGCAGGCTACAGAATGGTATGGTTGATTCACGGAGTGAGATGTGGCGCAAGATATTGTGGTTGTAGAGAGAACGTACCTTCTCCGATAATCGCCGCGCGATATCCCGCCTGCGGGTTCGGAGGTCTTGGGGCCGTGGACTCGGAGTGCACGAATATTCAGTGATTCTAAGAGGAGGAACCACGTCAGTCGTTGAAACCGCGGTAAGTCGACTCTAGCTGCGTTGGGCTTGAATTTCCAGGTCGCTTTCAAACAGGGGATAACGAAAATAATAGAAACAGTAGAAGGTGTCGCCCGTTGAGTGACTCGGCTAAGGCCTGGCAGTGAGAATGTAAGTCAGAGCTAACAATTCACGAGAATGACTTCATTCGGTCGAAAGAGCTCGAGCAGCGGAGCACCAAGAGAAACACAGGACATCCATGGAGCTTAAACAAAAATCCACCGTACTTATAGATCCTCCGCGAGCGAGTGTTGTGTACAGAGCTCATAGTGGTTCAGCGGAAAAAGTGACAAGAATGGTTTCTGCGTCGGAGTGTGGCCGTATCACTCTGCCAAAGGGTTCCCTAAGGCCTCCCCTAGTGCCACTATATAGTACAACGAGTGCACAGCTGCCCAGATTCCCGAGACTTCCATGAAGAGCAGAAGCCGTTCGTCATATTATGACTCGAGGAAGGGAGAACAGCAGATCTAGAGAGGGATACGCTCGAGCGCTGCACATCGAAAAAGCATCGGAAGAGCACAGAACGAGGAGACGGGACCACTTCCACAGTAGGGTAGTTTTTATCTATCAGAGGAGCGAACTGTCTATAGTTTCATTCCAAACGAGATGTTTGACAGTATTCACAGTGGGCTGTACGGAAAGCCATAGAGGACGGAGGATGTGGTCGCGAAGAAGACGATAATGAAAATTCAAAACAATTTCTTCCTCAAGAACGTGTGGATAGAAAGATAAGATAAGGATACGTGGCTGAGTCAGTAAGAATTCGGATTTGTCCACTCAGGGGCAACCGACAATATAATCTCTCATCAAACAACGTCCTCTCGTCGTCGTCTTCGCCGACATCGACACCCACAAAAATGTCACCACCACACAGTCCCGAACCCAGCGAACGCACCTCCCTCCTCCAACGCACCCTCCGTCCCTTCCGCTCGCACCATGTCCACTCGCACCCCGACCTCGAAGAACCCACGGGCGAACGCACCTCCCGCGTCGCCCGGATCGCTATCCGACTCACGTTGCTCGTCGTGTTCCTGTTGGCGCTGTTCTTGATGCTGTTTTATTATGATAGAGTGCAGGACGGGAGAGGGGGGAGGAAGCATGATGGGGGGTGGCCTTTGCTTGGTGGGTTGCCGGAGGATTCGGACGAGGCGGCGGAGGTGGTGTTGAGGCAGGCGCCTGTTATCGTGCGTGCCGCCCTCCTCCTTCATCTCTGTCGTATTCTAATCGTTTTATTCAGGATGGACACATCGGTATGTAGTCTCGTTATTTGGGTTTCAATGAGGGAACCTGACTCGGTCCACAGACCTCCCGATCCTCGTTCGCGCTCTGTACCACAACAACGTCACCGCCGTCGACCTCGAACACGAGACCCCTGGCCACGTCGATATCCCCCGCTTGCGCAAGGGAAGAGTCGGCGGGTTCTTCTGGTCTGTGTATGTGGGATGCCCGTCGGGTGATGGACCGGACTTTGTGCTCCCTACGTGGAGGGTTCGGTGCGTTTCTCTCGCCCGTTCATATATTCTTATGGCGCAATCCCGACCGTGAGTTGTGCAGGGATACGCTTGAGCAGATTGATGTGGCGAGACTGTTGATTGATAAATACCATGACGTACGTTCTTCCTTCAATCCTCCTCCTCCTCCTTATTCTGCCATTCGCTCCGCCACACCCTTCGCCACATCCGTCCCGCTTTCACCCGCACATATCCGTGTAATACTCAACCACTGAACCTCGAATATATGCGTTCTTCATCGCTCTAGACGTTCGAGCTCGCGACGACGTCTTTCGAGATTGAGGACATCATCCGCCGTGGAAAGATTGCGTCGCTTATCGGTGTCGAAGGGTACGCCACACTTCCTTCCTCATACCTCTTTCCCTTCTCGCCACATTCCACCTCTCCACCTCCCACCCATCCCTGACACCAACCCTTCACTGACGCCCTTACCACCCACCTCACAGCGGCCACCAACTCGGAAACTCCATCGGCGTCCTCCGCCAATACCACGCCCTCGGCGCACGCTACATGACCCTCACCCATTCCTGCCACAACGCCTTCGCGGACTCTTGTGGGATCTTCGTCCCCCTCGAACCGTTGCATGGCGGTCTATCGTACGTTCCTTCTCTTCACTCACTTCACCTCTCACATCCCTTAGCCTACTCACATCCAACCATCTGACTTTTGATGCTTCCATCCAACTTTGGCCAAAAAAAATCGCTCAACCTGCTGCTTCCTGTCGTTGAATATTACCGAAACGTACCCAAAAAAGTCCCCTCGGCCACGCCCTCATCCACGAAATGAACCGCCTCGGCATGCTCGTCGACCTCTCCCACACATCCGACTCCACCGCTCTCCAGGCTCTCTCCCTCTCCCGCGCGCCCGTCATATGGAGCCATAGCAGTGCGAGGGGTGTGTGGGACGTGCCGAGGAATGTGCCGGACTTTGTGTTGGAGAAGATTGGGGAGGGAGAGGGGAAGAAGGACGCGGTCGTTATGGTGCGTTGCTTTCTTTTGGACTGGGTCGGGGAGGGGGAGGGGGAGGGGGATGATACGGGAGTCTGACTGACTACTGGTTATCATCTAGATCAACTTTTCGCCCGGCTTCGTCGCCGCGCCCGGGGAGGCGAACGTGAAGAAGGTGGCGGATCATGTGGAAAGGGTGGCGAATGCGACGGGGAGTCGGAGGCAGTTGAGTGTTCTTCTTGTTTTCCTCTTTGTCTCTCCTCTCTTCTATTTCTTCTTTTCTTTTTGTTCCCTTTCGTTTTAGTTTGGTCCCTATGTCTCTTTTTCCCGTCCGTCCATACTTTATCATCATACGTCGGCTGTTTTTGTTCGTTCGTTCGTTCGTTCGTTCGTTCGTTCGTTCGTTCGGAGCCCCTATCTGCATTTCTTCCCTCCATCTCTTCCCTCCGTCTTCCACCATCTCCCTCCCTCCTTCTACTTTCGCCACGTATATCATACATCTCGTCTCACAATCCGACCAGAGGATGTAATGCTGACCATGACTTTGCATGTTTTGTTTGATGATGCACACAGCGTCGGGCTCGGAAGCGATTATGATGGGATAGAGAGTACGCCAGAAGGGTTGGAGGACGTGTCCAAGTATCCTGCTTTGGTGTGTTTTTGTTTTCATCAGTCTCATCAGCGTCGTCGTCGTCGTCGTCGTCGTCTGCTTTGCACTTCTGCTTTTTTTTTTGTTTTTTTTGGAGAAGAAGCGTTATTCAGCTGAACTCGTTTCGTGTTGAATATATGCCTATATCCGAATCCGAATCCGCAACCGTAATCGCCCGCGCTCACATGAACACGTCCATCCACATCCCCCCCTCCCCATTCCCATCACCCTCTACTCCACCCACTCCTCCCCATCCCCATCCCCATCCCCTCCCAAACCAAACCAAACCAAACAGATCGCAGAACTCCACTCCCGCGGCTGGAACAAATACGACCTCGCGGGTCTCACAGGCGGTAACCTCCTACGCATCATGCGCGGCGCGGAGGCGGTGGCGAGGGATATGAGGGAGGAGCGGGTGAGGCCTGTGGTGGATGTTTATGGGAAGAGGGAGGATTTGTAGGGTGCTTTTGTGCGCAGGGATGGGAGGGGGAAAGGAGGAAAGGAGGGAAGGAGGGAAGGAGAGAAGGGGGCGGGAGTTTGGTGTAAGTATTTGTTTGAGATTGTTTGTGCTGATACTATAGGGATTTGGAATGCAGCGTATCATTTTCGATCTTCTTTCTCCTTGCAACAGTTCTGACGGATGGAAGGATGGCTTCGATATTCGTTATGCGGATCGTTCGAGACAGTCAGACGGATATTGTGCGTGTGATTGGTGTACGTTTGGAATGGGGTGGACAGCGAGCGGGAAGTACGGTTCTTCCCAATGTATGCACCTTTTTACTCCCGTTCTTCATACCGCCAGTGATTGATATCGTGTTTCTACCCAGGTGAAAAACATATTCGAAACAAGCTCACAAAGACCATCCGCCCTACCCAATCTTTTTCCCTTTTCCCCTTGTCACGAGGCGATATTGTCTTATATTTTCTCGGCTGGCCAATCGTGGAGATTCATCATCCCATTCTAAGTATTCCGACCACTTTCGAAGGGCTTTTCAAGATCTGCTTCCTGAGACATTGGACTTACGAAATTGATATCTAACACATGACACGGACTGTTGACCCAAATGCGCGGTACTTCTGAATCGACAGTCTGAAGACAAGCAGGTACTTTTTAACCATGATCACCTCTGCTACTTTCTGCACAGGAGTAGCACCGCGGAAACAACGCACAAATCCTGAAGCTCGGACCTTCCCCCTGCCGTGTTCGTCTCCATGAACATGATATCCAACGTCCTTCCACGTCCTGTGGCTTCGGTGCGTATTCTGGCTATTGTGTTCCCGTCATGTACGGGCGTCGACACTAGCTGGATTGAATAAACAACACTCAGGTATGTGTGCTGACCGACAAACCACAGCAAAATGTGTACTGTTGCTCACCTGCAGCTCATATGTCCTCTGTGGAGGGAGTCTATCGGTGCGCGAACACGTTTGTCCGGTCGTCCTCATCCAGACATGTCGTCTCCCTCTACTGTCCTCGACGGCGACAGAAGTCTTCCTAGCTCCGGTAAGCGCGCACTCCCGGTCCAACGCCAACTCCATGCACTTACTTGTACTTTCCTCGAACTTGAACCCCTTCCGTCACCGACTGCCACTCTCGCCCTTCCTCGCATCCTCGTCCTCTCCCGAATCCTCCTCCGCATCCTGCTCACCCACCCCTCTACCACCACCTTCGCCCTCCCATGTGGCATACTCGGTCCTAGCAACACGACCTCCGGTCTTCTAAACCTCCGCCACATAATCTTAGCGACGACCTCTCCTCCGGGTCCTCCTCCATGGATAACCGTCTCTTCATACCGCCGCCGTCCCCTCCACTGCCTTGGTCTTTCCCTTTGTCCTTGTTCGGATTGACCTTGATCGTGGTGGCGAACCTGATTCTGATTGACGGATGAAGAGGCGGGAGAGACGACGACGTAGAGGGCCTCGGGTCGTTCTACCTCCGATGTCCCACCGCTCCGCTCACCGGAGCTCGAACGCGGCCGTTGTCCGAGTCTGACCACCGGTGTAGTCGTACGGCTTCCTCCTACTCCTCCTGGCCCTGCTCCTCCCCGCGCTGTGGGCGCAAACATGAGGCTCCCGCTCGCACTTATTATCCCCGAGCCGGCGACGGTGGTGGTCAGATGTGGATGGGCACCGGAGGGACGCTGGATGCTTCCGCTCTGACTCCGGCTCCGACCCCGACCCCGACTTCCACTCCCACTCCTGCTACTGGATGCGGGACTAGTCCTGGGAGCAGAATACTCGGAAACGGGAGATTCGACGCGGATGCTTATACTATCCCCTCGCCTCTCCTCGCCATCCCAAATGCCTCCTTCATCGGATATAGACCTGTCGCCGTTACCGTTGTGGATTGGAAGAGGGGTAGGAGTGTCGGCGAGGGCGGAGGAGCTGAAGGAGAGGGCGGATGGGGAATGGGACTGTGCGATTCCAGTGGTGGCGGTCGGGGAGGAGGGGACGAGGGTGGTGTTGTAGGGATCTGGGGAGGTGAAGGTGAGATGGAGCGTCGTCGGGGGTGGTGCGTGGGTGGATGTGGATGGGTGGCGGACGTGCGCCTGGTGTGCCATGAGGGCGTCGGCGGTGAGCAAGTGAGTTTGAACTTTCTGAGAGGATCAGTTATGAGGAATATAGCACGATGGGATCTGATCGTTTCGCAGGACTCGAAAGATCTCGAAGGCGCCCTTTATATGCAACGTACCTGCGCCTCGGATCGACGACGCGTCAGTAGGTCGGTCGGACGGTCATTCTTCAACGGCAGGACGTGTCACAATCTATCTCTCTTCAAGACCGACGTCGACTCCGTCTCATCACTCCTGTTCGGCGTACATACCTGTGCGTGTACACAGTCGGGTATGTATAGCTCTCAGATTTGAAGCCCGACTGCGTCCGTTCGTTCTGTTCTGCGTTACGGCACTGTAACGCCTCCGTCTCCTTGACCGCACTCGGATTGTTCCACGCACAATTCCTTCCGCCTCCTGGTCTAGGTATGTCGATGATCTCCTTCCGGCTGTACGATCTATGTTCGCCTATCCGGTCATTGTGTGTGTTGTCAACGCTCGAATTCTCACCGACCCACATTCTGTCACTGCAGTATGCATACATCGTTGCTCAGTCCTTCTGCGCGCCTCCGACATAATACACAACACGAGTCTACCCGCTGCAGCCTAGCCTTGTTCGCGAAGTTGGAAATACGCTGATCATCAGAACTAATTAGGTATGCCACACGTCGGATCGGGGAGGAGAGTTTTGACGTGGAGTGTCAGTTTTGGTACGAGGAGGATGATGATGGTTTGGTGATTGGTGGCAGTGGCGTCGTATGTATCACGGTTTTGACGGTTTGGTCGGGACCGATGGGGGCTTGGGCTATGTGATACGCGTATGCTGGGTGTGCTTTGGGTGTTTCACGGAAAGATGCTGCGGCTTCGCGCTGTACATAGGTGCTGGGACTCTGGAGAAGTTGATATGGGTGGGGTTGGACGGCGGCACAATGATGTCGTTGATAGACGAGCACGGGAGCGTCTCTTACTCAGTTCACCGAGGTGTTGGATGTTGAGGCGCCTGGATTCGGAGTACTGGAGAGGTTGTTGTCGCGATATAAGTGCTTGTGAGTGTGTTTGACCTTTTCGGGCTCTAAATCTTATGATTGATTGAGAATTTACGTACACCTTCCCTCGAATTAGACAGTTGCTTGACATAAATGCAAATGTGACGTCAAAAATTTCGATATATGCTATGCTCTTCTGAGAGTTGAACACTTCCGAGGCTCAGACCTCAAGTCCGTACGGAGAACATAAATAGTCTTTCAGGATCCCACACATCGACATCTCTCCCCGACTCACATGACAACCGGAGTCGAAGCTCCTGTCCTGTCTGCTTAGCCTTCCCAAATTGGCCGTGAGGCATCGATGCTGTCCTCTATGTTTCACAGTGTTCATCATCAGTTGGAGGTCCCATAAGTAGCAACTGCACGGCGTCCAGGAGTTTTTGCCCGTGTTGCGGATCAGGTCAGTGCATCTCTATCTCTGGGTGATTCGGAGTGTGCCAGACGACGCGCTTGTTTCGCTGATGTGGCTCAGGTGAGACCCTTCATCATAGCCGGGGTTCTCTATGTTCGCCGTGTTAGAACAGTTTGAGTGCAAGGCTATTCTTTGGCTATTTTCATTCTTACATAAGTCCTATCCAATTGCCTCACGCGGGGCCAGTATTTTTAATTAAGGTTGGACTACAAGCGTACACTGTCTGGGGAGCTCGGATGGTACCGCAAAGTTATCAGGGCGGAAGGGACGGAGGGTACGTTGGAGGAGGGAGGTGCGTTCGCTGGGTTCGGGGCTGTGTGGGGGTGACATTTTTGTGGGTGTCGATGTCGGGGACGACGACGAGGAGAGGATGTCGTTGGATGAGAGATTATATTGTCGGTTGCCCCTGAGTGGACAAATGGGAGTTCCTCTGACTCAGCCACTTCTTCTTATCTTATCTTATCTCTCGGTGTGAACATAATCGAATTCTTGCGACTTTTCCCGCTGAACCACGACTGTCAATGGTACTCTCGCCCCCTAAGGATTTCTATGTACGATGAAAGCTATGTCTAGTTTCCATGGATATATCTCCTGTGTTTCATACTCTGTACTCTCACCGTGCGCGTTCACTCGGTATCCGTCCAACTCCGTCCACGAGCTCTTCCAACTGTATATGCTCGCCAACCGTTTGCTCACCCGATATCTTTACTGCCCCGTCGCACAACATGCACGCCTCCCGCTTCCAACCACTATCTTGGCTCATGACTATGTACATGCAAGCTCAAGAATAAGTCAGAAGCGGACTCGATTCACGACGATCTTAGCGATTGGCCTGGACTGGTACATGTACTGTATAGGCCTAAGCCGACGCTCTGCTAGCTAACTATCAGCTCTTTCGACTACATGCACTTCTTGTTCCTCGATCGACTCAGCGGTGAGATGTCATACTTCAGAACATAAAATCACTTACCTCCGGGCTCAGAACAAAGGAGAAGCCAAACGAGTAGCGTGGTACATTCAACGTGTCCATAGTCTTATAAGCCCCCCTTGTAGGCCTATCACCGACCCCTTGACCTCTCACCCTCGATATATCATATCAACACTCACCACCACTCACTAGCAAATATGTACTCCCCCGTCCTAACCTCCACCCTCGACCTCCTCTCCTCCCTCCTCGACTTCCTCACCTCACCCCCGCCTCGCCCTTCTCCCTCATCCTGCTCTTCCTCCTCGCGCTCCTGCTAATGCTCATGATCCGTGGCATGGAATTCAAAGTCGCGACGCTTATATGTGCCGCGACGGGCGAGGTGCTGTATTCGGTTACGCAGACGACGACAATTGGGATGGCTGGGGCGGGGACGGCGTGGAGCGGGACTCGGGCTGGGAGTGGAAGCGGGATGATTGCCGCTGGGGCGGGGGTCGTCAAGGGATTGTTGCAGGAGTGAGCGGATGTTTCTTTTTTTGTGGAATGGGACGGAGGGTACGTCCCGTCTTCCTTTGATGTTCCTCGTTTTGTGCTCTTTAGTTATGCTTCGAGTCGAGTGGTTCCGCTTTCTGTGCAGCGCTTTGTTCTGCATGAGTCTGAGTTACTAACTAACTAAAAATATTTATACGTCTTCTGTGTTCATCATCTTCCTCTTCACAACCACATCTTCCATACTCGACGTCTTTCTTAGCAGCCCACTCTGAATACCCTGGGAATGAAACCAGAGACGACCTGCGCCTCTTTTCCCCCAATGAAAACGATTCAGACCCCCCGCCTCCTGTCCTGCGCTCTCCTGGTGCTTGCTCCGGTTATAGTGTGGCGCAGCGCTCGAACGCATCAGCATCTGTTGCTTTCCTTTCCTCGTGTCATGATATGGCCAACTCATTGATATCTCTTGAGTCTGGACCGTAGACCCGTTGTACTATCCAGTTTCACTCGGTATCACCCATTCAACCCTTTGGCGTAGTTATACGAACCCAGATTCAGTCTTTCAGAAGCCATTCTTGTGACGTTTTCCGCTGAGCCACTCTAACTTCTAAGCTCTATCACAGCGCCAGATCCTGTTTTATGTACGGGCAGAAATGAGAACAATCTTGTTCTGCACGCTCAGAACTCTTCCGGACAAAGGCGGTATGTGTTCTGTGACAGCAGAATGTAATCGTGATTCATTTCTGCGTTGGCAGAAAAGAGGATCCTTCGCTGTGTATGCACGATTCTCGCTCGCTTAGAATTTTTACATAAGAGGAAAGCTGTGTCGAAGCTTATGAATGAATGTCTCGTGTGTCCTCTCGGGCTCTGTCGCATAGTCTCATTCAAACGAATCAAGGCGCGCTGTCACCAGTCTACCCAGCTGCCAGTGGAGACAACATCTACCGCTTCTGTCATTTTTCTTGTCTCTTGACCGAGGAATACCTGCAATTCCAAGAACAAAACCATCTCCCCTTTCTCGAACCGATTATCCAAGCACTCGACGACCCCAAAGGCTTCCAACGCTGACTCCTATATCAATCACAACCCCATGCTCATCTTCGACTATACACTCCCTCCACAATACCATTGAGCCCCAACCTCTTCTGAATCCCTCAACTCCGATCTACACAAGCAAACGTATAGTACGCAGAGTTGCAGAGTCATACATCACGGTCGCCGATGGGATGTTTGAATCCCTGATATTAATCGTGCCGTGCCGTGTCGTTTGTGCATTATGGATTCTTGTGGCCCACGCTGATAGTGATTCAGATGCGAGATCTACATTATCGCGTGAGGAGGTGACGGTTCCCTGGACGCTATGCTATGTCCGAAATTCCATGTTCAAAAATCTAGATTCGATCGAAAAGCAGAAAATCACTTGCCGGTTTGAGTACTCTCTAGTCGTCTCTATTGCATGGGATACTGATGGTCCAGACAGCGTACTTAGTGTCTCGCTCCAAGCCTGCATGATAAACGCCATCTCAATATTCTCTTTGTTGATTCATTCGTAATAGACCTAAGGCCTAAGGAGAGCCGGACATGTTAACATCATTTTATCTTATCTCGTAAATAGAAATGTACATAGAACCCACGACTAGGACCAGAGTCGTCAATATTGTATCATTTCTGTAAGCTCCGCTTTAAATTTACTCTCAACAGCTCCATAATCGACACCTTTTTCATCCAAAATCTCATCCCATTGAATTTGATCATAGTCAAGAGGCTCTCCATTTGTTGCCGAGAAAGCGGTTTGGGCGATTCGGAGCGAACACAGGTGCGGGAGCGTTGTGTCATGATCACTGTAGGATTTTAACATCCCGTAGCTTGAATCTAGATAGCTCCAGAGATTGAGGAATAGTCGGATGACCGTTCCTAAGGGTTTAACAAATGGCCGACATCGCATCGAACCCCATTGACCGACATTGGGTCTTACTTACAGTAATACTCTCAGGCTTAGGGTTATGAGAGTAACGCCTGCGTTTTTTTTTCCCCGCAGTCAATTGCTCCCGACAGAAATAATGTTCTGAAAGAAGTCAGTCTAAGAATGTGAGCGTCTGTCGTGCTATTGTTTCTCTCTACTCTCAAACAGTACCTATAAATTCGTCACAGACACTACTCAGATACAATTTTCCGCGATGTCAAAAAAAAAGGTGAAAGACGCCCATGTGCAAAACATCACTCTAAACAGGTACAGCCTCCATCTGTTGCATAAAAGCAGAGCGACCTTCTCCCTGATACACTCTGATGATCTTCCAACCTGCCGCCAGAAGGAGTGAATAAAAATGATCTATCGTTCTCTCCTGCGAGTTCCCCAATAAGAACATCTACTCATATCGGGTCGGTCAGTCGTCAATGGTCATAAATCTGTCGTGGGTACGAGGATGAGAATATTACGCACCGTGAAGTCACTGTTGTACTGCATGTCATTAATTGGGCCGAAATTAGCGAGAAGGGGCTCGGGAGCCTCATGAGGCATAGCCCCCGGAATCCCATCTTTATCGACAGTTCGGGTATCGCGGCAGGCGTAAGGCACGATGCTCTCCATGGCCACGAGCTTCGTTTTCGGTGTCGCGGCCGCACGCAGGTGTTTCAGTATCGTGATCGCATAACTGTCAGACCAGTCATGTAAAATTTGCTTGAGGAGGAATACACTCGCTCCCTTGACGGGTTGCGGAGTGAAGACGTCGTGACCTAAGAAAGGATAATTAAAATCAGGAAGAAAGTGACAGTCTGAGACAGAGGAGGGGAAAATGACCTTGCAACTTGACTCTCCCAGACCGAACAGCTTCGGGAAGCTCCTTAGCCCAGATCTGTGAATATAGGTAGGTTATTGTCATCGATTTAATTGTTTCACACATTGACGTAGTAGTGTACACACCCCATTTGCCTGCACAATCACGGCATCACGGTCTTGAACCACAATTTTCAGAGACGGATAGGACTTTGCGAGCGCGAGAGAGACGGCGCCGACTCCGGCTCCAACATCGACCACCACATCTTCCACTCCGAGACTTTTCCAGTCGAAGCCTGTGAGTGATATTCCATGAGCGTATAATAAAAATGACGGGAAAATTATGCTCGAATCATAATACCACTATCAAGAGCCGCCTCTGCTGGCTGCATCGCGGCCACTCCTTGCATAGCAATTCCAAAACGCTGAAGGCGCATTTCCTGGCCTGGCTGTTCGATCCAGACCCAGAAAGGGACATTTGAACCTGTAGTACGAGCCAGCGGTGCATCAGTGGGCTCCCCGGAAAAGCGAGTCTTTGGATCACGAAGGGTCGCGACAGCGGAGGTTGCTCCCATCCATCCCTCGTCGAGGCTGATTGTGAAGAAGATAAGCCCAAGAAAATATGGAGTATAATGAAATGGAATATACATATGCTCGATTAAAGCGGCAAACCCGGAGGTGCCTACGTGCCTGTCCCGGGGTCTACAATGTTCCTTCATCAGCTATATATCTGATAACACATCGCAACATATGGAACACACTTAGCGAGAAGTTCATCAACAGATTTCCCTGTGTCAAGCATCGACGAAATACGAGTGTTTGAAAAGACATCTGGCTCGACTTCGCGGAAGAGGTAGTACGTGGAGAGGTAGCGAAGTAGACGAGCTGTGCAATGCGTAGATAAATATACAACTGAGAGCATAATGACGATGAGAGCTACCGTTCTTGTTCGGGTCTAGTTGATTCCTCTTCGCTATCTCATCCACATGAATACCCTTCATCAAATATCGGTGCGTGATTGTACAGAAGCTACAACAGCGGTGAACGTACCTTTGGTCCTGCCTCCCGCAGGATCTCGACAGTGTTCGTCTCGAGGAGAGCCCTAAGAGCAATCGCTTTATAGTGCTTCAAAGTACCGCGATGTAAGAGTAAGAAGTCTAGTTGAAACATATACACGCACACCGGATGCGATGTGAGAGACGGAAACCGATGGAGGTTCTAGGAGAGCCGCTATCTGATACGCAGACGCCGTCGCAATATTGATGGCTTCAGCGACAGTGGGGTCCATGCGGAATGCTTCGGACCCAGGAGTGAATGCGGAATCGATGCTGGGAACTTCAACACCCCGAGTAGCACAACTGGCATCGATAGCGGCTACTGACTCCGCAATGAGCTTATAAAGTTGGGAAAGTGTGGATGGAGCCATGATGATTCAGAGAGGTTGTTGCAAATAAAGCGACGGGAAAGATCTCAATTATAAGGTATTTATGCGCAGGGGTGAGCCCCGTCTTGATGCAGCTGGTGGCTATCAGCAGCCGAGATGTATACAGATCCGTTCCGAAGTAGAGGCTCATTAGATAGGCACTCGTTTCACAGTTCACATCATCTTGCGACAATCTGGAGCAGAAGACCCTACGGAGGCAGACCGCACATCGGCTGGCGCTGAACTGACGAATGAATGACCACGGATACACCAATGATTTACTGAGACTTTAAGAAACGGGCTACACGGACATCGGCTGATTGGGAGGAAGCGAAAATTTGATGACCATCGGAGCTAATATACAAATCGTTCTGATGTGAGCGCCCATTGCATACAAAAGGTAACGCATGGGTGGGAAGATTATGTGGAGGTTATTAGCATACCTTCCGCGTCTCGCACTACCTCGTTCTTCCCGTACAAAACTTGCAGAAAGCGTATCTTGCGGAAATCGGGTTTCTCGGCCGCTGTCGAACTTCGACAGCCCATGGTACCCTTTTGCGTCAATCGAGTTTTCCACTATGGAAGGGGTTTTTGTATTGTTAGAGCTGATTTTTGCCATCTCGAACTCCCTGCAGCCATCTCAGCATCCTAGACTGAGATGGTGCATTCATACTTATCCTCACTTGGCACGGTTTTCTTCTGAACGATCTGTGGTTTTTATTTCTTCATACACAGATTCACTTAGTCTCTCTAGCAACGTAGTATATTGCGTCCGCCACCGTAACCGTGGCCTTGAAGCCTGCAAGCCCTATTGGAAAGTAGTAGGTTCCACCAAATAAATGCATGTAAGGCAACCTCTGATCGACTATCAAAATGTGCTTAGACAGATTATGATGTCAGTGCCAAGAAATACGAAATCATAGTATACTGCACAGAGTTCAAGCTTTACGTAGGTGCCTATGTCCAGAAATAAACGGAGTGAATGAAGATAGAAAAACCCCAATATTGTATAGGATGCAACTGCCGGTAAAACTGGGTCTATGCACACCGTTATTTGTGTGTGAGCAATCAAGAAATGAGAGGAAAACATATGAGTGTACTATGAACCAGCCATCAATCAAATGGAACGGAATCGGAATGGACAGTGTTTTTTATATGTGCAACGGAGAAAAGGAGAAGAAATGAGGAGGTATCAAGTCATGCTCGTGCCGGCAGGAAGGAGAGACACAGTAAGAAAATATCAAATGGTAGCCGAGGGAGAGACCATTGCATCAATTCAGAATGTGGTTCATTCAGAGATGCCTACGGACTCATGTGATCATTAGAATACTGTCGGGTGAAGATGAGTCGAGAATAGAAGTAACTTACGGGGACATAGTCGCTGATCCAGATTCAAGCTATCTCCGTCACATTGGATGGACCAGCGACTGGCTCTGGCTCTCTTTGCATAGGGACCATCTCGATATTTATTGCATCTGGTCCTTCATACACCTATGTGTTCCACAAAAGAATTATTTCGATCATTCTCGTGACTAGGATGGAGCACTCACGACTGGAACAAAGGTCATCAAAGGGTCCTGTGCTCTATTTGAATCCGTGTTATTCCCTGCAGCTTCATCATGGACATCCTCGTCATCCAAAAAGTCATCCCATTGGTCATAGTCAAGTGGTTCACCAATGTTGCCGAGGAAGCGATTGGGACGATTCTGGGCCAATGAGGGAGCGGGTAGAGTTGGGTCATTCGAGGAAAGCCCGTATCGTGGATTCTGGTGGGTTCTGAGGTTGAGGAATAAACGGTTGGCCAAGAGATTGGGAATCCTTTTCTTCCACAACCCAATCAGCCGACATTTAGAAAGAGGGGATGTTAAGATTATCATACACGGACAAAAATGGTCCCATGAATTCGCTGAGTACCACCCCAAACGACTAGTATGAAGGTGTGAGAAGCTGATATCAAGAAGTGCGCAAAAATTATGATTCACGTTGATATGAAAAATAGCAACCTGTGGATGAAATATTCAGTCTCTGTTTGCCATTTCTATGTGCAGACTTACAATCTGAAGAGAGCCACTTGCTGCCACCACCAAGAATATACCTCTGCCAATCCAGTATAAGAGCAATATATTCCCAAGTAAGATGAGACTATTACATGTAATAAAGAATTCCTATTGGTCAGAACACAATCAGTGAGTTGAGGGTCATGATGCAGCATCCATAAGTAGGTACACCTACCGTCATGCAAGATTGTCTGTGAAATGGAATTCTGCCCGAGTCTGCGCATCTCACCAAGGTGGGACGAGAGTTTCCTGACCGTCAATAGAATCATCATAGTGTCAAATGCAAGTGGTAGTACTAGTCCTGTCAAAATCTGTAGGACTAATAATGTGGTGAGATCTGAGTGACTCCGATATTTGGGATGCTGCCTCACTATGGTAATTCATAAGCGCATCAGTGAAAATCACCACAACTCTATGGGTGATATTTGGGTATAGTTATAACGCACCTGTGTAAAACGGATTCAGACGATTCACTAGATGCACAACGAGACAATCCTGCAAAACTTGAACCCATAGTGGATACTGGAATGTCGATGATGTCCTCCTGTGAAGAGAATTGGAATGCTCATCACAGTGCGCTGAGAAACGGGACTCACGTAAATGTCCAGAGCCGCCCTGGTCATAATTAAAACAGCAGACATAGCCAGTATATATCGGCTTCGGTGATATATGATGTATACTCGCATAGCGATCAAGGCTGTGAGAGTGATCAATAAGACACAGGCCAGATCGGTGGGTCCTTGGTTATTGCATGAACGTACAGCTGGTGCTAGCCACTGTGATGATTTCTAACACAGGATACGTATATTCAACGACACGGCAACTACATTCAAGGATCAATGTATATTCTGCTAGCACATAAAGAAACTTCTGATGATGTACTCACGAATTATTGCTGACTGTCCCGGGCATCTCTACATATATTGACATTGCCTGCCATAACAAGAAGCCATACCTATTGACAATGAATAGAATGGAGGTGCCAGATAGTGTTTTCCTCGACCAGATAACGGCAATTTCCATCGGTGACGTTTGGAGATAGTCAAGAGCCCAAACCGCTGCTTGGTTGAATTTTAAATGAGCAGATGAGTTGCACACAAGGAATTCGACTCGGGCATCGCAGAAAGTGATGAATGGGTATTGAAACAGACCGAATGCGGACACAAAGGCATAATTACTTATCAACCTTGAAGAAACAGAACACTCATTATACTTTATACATTGTCTGCAAGCATAGAAGCTACGCACCATAGGTATTGTTCTAAAATAATATCTTGTAGGACGGCGGAATCAGACATTGGTAGTTGAGCGAGCAGAGATGAGCCAAACGGTGACAGTCCATATATATGCCTGTGGAGAGCGGGATTCGGGAAATAACTGATGGTAGGAGGCGAAAGGAGGCTGAGACAATCCCGAGCGATGTGGATGATCAGATGGAAACCATACCTACGTGAGTGTCGACCTCGGCGATGAGATAGCACTGTATCAGGGTAGAACTATCATGGAATATCCTGTGCCCTTGTACCGTTGAGTAATCAATATGCTCAAACTCTTGACCAGTTGCTGGATGTGCGACGATCGAGTCATCCATTCAACATGAAACAACCACAGCCGGAAACATTGTGGACAAAGTACAAGATAACGGTATCCTGGGAACAACATATGTTTCTTTCCAGCCAAAATTAAATTTGCAACCAACTCGCGAAAATAAGACATAGATGTGAGAAACAGTGAGTGTTTCATCGGCCAGCGTAAAGTGGCATGATCAACCCACGGGACACGCAGCGTGATAGTAATTAGTATGTATAGTTTCGGGTCTTTTTGGGAATCGGATGACCGTGTAACATGGATTCACCGTGGGTGCACCTCGGAATTATATGGCGCCAGGATCGCAGGTGTAAGTTGAAATGCTAGAACGTGGGCTACGGAGCACGAGCAGGGTCAGGTCCAAATCGGGAAGGCGAGCGAACTTCCGCAGCGGTTCATGGGGTCCTGGAACTGTACGACCGGAGCCAGATACTTAAGATTGATATCCTAATATCTGTAATAGGTTGCCCGGGCCCCGTATAAGTAGTGGCTGTTAGAGACAAGTATGTTTAAAAGGGAACCAAGCGCACCACCTGTGGTCGGCGCCTCTTTCCGAGGCCTACTAAAGTATCGGTACACGTAGAAGATCCAATTCAGAGAATAAGTAACGCCTCCGCACAGTCGAAGATGCCGATGAGAACCAGAATCGACGATTGTAGTGACAAGCGTGATCAAAAACCCGTAGAGAAAAACCATTTGACAAGGCCAGAAGCAGCAATCTTGAGAGCAATGATACGAGGGGCGCCGGCGTTGTTCCTGGTCTGCGGACCAGGCATAGTAGATGCTGGTTGTAGGCGAGTGGTATTTAAGCTAGCGTGAGGCTGCGTGACAGCCACATTCAACAACGAAGGAGACAAGTGAGACCCCGGAAAGGCGCTGCCGCAGGCGGAGGAGCAAGTCCGACCCCGATTTGGACCTGACCCTGCTCGTGCACCGTAGTGGGCTTTTACCGTGACGCGAACGAGAGTGGCGTGCTCTAGTTCAGTTATCAAAACTCTGCGCTCCAGCTTCAAGCCGGTCAGCGAACGACATGCCATCACCGGAGCACTCACCCCGATAGACCTGAACACCATCGCAAGTTATGAAACCGTACAGGGATGCATGTGGGATGATCTGGTGTATACTTAGAGCAACCACAGGACCTGTAGACGATTGCATCAAGGGAGCTTGCATTCGAACCTGAACAAAGAGGATGATGTGAGGCAACGAGCATAGCAAGGAGAGGTCAAACGTGATTAAATAAATGGAGGAGTACAGAAACAGATTGTGGACGAGATACATATGAAACATACAACCACATTAGTTCTCCGCCCTTGACCGCCCCGTCATCATGATTATTACTGGACTACCCGCTCATCTTCATCAGAGTACTACGCCAATTCTCATACCCGACCACCTCGAAGTCCTCCATGTCAAAGTCTTTCGATCTCTCCTTCTCCCCTCTTCCACCTCAACTTCGAAAACTCCTTCGTCTACCTTTCCAGCTACAGCTTCAGTGCATCGACATGATCTCTACTCACGTGCGTGTCTCCAAGCTGGCGCGATGACCAGCTCGTGGGGCTCGGTGTCTGTGAGGTGTGCGATTATGTGGGTGTGCACAGAAAAGAAAACACTTTCGACACACTACACTACATCGTTGAATGTGTCGTCAGAGAATGTGACTAGGAGATATCATTCCCCAGTGTGAAAGTAATGCAGAACAAATAGCGAATCGAGGTCAACCAGAAGGTGTAGTCCGATCAACTTCGAGCCTTGGATCTCGAGGACTTTAAGAGTAGATCAAAGTCAAGTTCTCGCGTGCAAGATATAGTGTCATCGCGGCCGAAAAAATACTGAGATACGAGTGTCTAGTAAAGAAGCCAAGCGAGCGTAGTTTGTAAGAGTGTTCTGAAAATCTTCAGCAAAGCTAGTCATGGAGTAGTCGAGCACAAGTATACAAATAAACAGGACGACCGGCGTGTTTCTATCCTACAGAGCATCAATGGCGCTTGAATGGCGCACCCAGGTCACAAGTTGCAAGCTAGTTTTTTGAGCTAATTCGACGCCACAGGACGCCACACAGTCATGGCGCTACTTACGCCACCCACTCCTGAGCGATAAGATAAGATCAAATTCCACCCAATTCTCCAAGTCGGTTCACACCAAACATTCACCATCCCGAACGAACGACTGCGATCATACGAAAACAGAGTTCATGGACGCAGTCACCTGCTATCATGCTAGTGCTCAGTTTATACATAAATATCCCCAGACCGATGACTTGCACATTTAGCCCCTACTTTCATATCCTACCACGCTTGGCAACAGTCTTTTAATCTCCAGCCTGAGTCGTCCTCATGTCGTCCTCACGTCCTCGGGAGATCGCCCCAGACTTCGATGATAATAACACGCTAGGGGCGAGCACTCCTGGTGGCTCGTACCCTCGAGAAATCTCTGCTTTTTCTAAGGGCAACAATAACTCTGGTTTGAATACACCGACACCGGTCCCAACCCCAGCACCAGCACCAGAACAAGATAAAGAATCGGCGCCAGCACCAGCACCAGAACCAGAACCAACACCAGCACCAACCCCGACCACAGCACCAGTCCCGACTCCAAACCGGATCGAGAACTGGATGGAGAACCCGGATCCGAACCCAGCCTCAATCCCTCCACCGCCGCACACCGAGCGTGACCCACTCCTACGCTCGTCCTCTGACCGCATCCGCAACATCTATGACATCGACGACGAAGACTCAGGTTACGCTCGGAGTCCAGTCCGCGCTTGCGTTAACCTCGTCCTGATCATAGTGTTCCTACTGGCTTTATGCTTGATGTTGTTCCACTACGATAGGATTCAGGATGGAGGGAAGAATTTGAGCGGTGGGTGGCCTTGGGGTGGACTTCCGAGGGACTCGAGGCAGGCAGCAGAGGTACTGTTGAGTCAGGCGCCTGTGATCGTGAGTGCTTGCTTGCTGTTTTGCATGTTGCCAGCGCTGTGCTGTATTGTTCGGCTCGACTCGGTTCTTGTCCTCTTGAGCTGATTGGAGTCACTCATGCATGTTCCTGCTCCGGTGGCTGTCTTCACCAGGACGGTCATATCGGTTCGTCATCACTCAATTCACTTCCTCGACTCCGCCAATGCCGATGCCAATTCCTAAATTCCTGAACAGACCTCCCCGACCTCGTCCGCAATCTCTACCACAACAACATCTCCTCCTTCGACCTCGAATCGCCCATGCCGGGCGAGGTCGATATCCCACGACTGAAAAAAGGCCGTGTCGGTAGCTTCTTCTGGAGCGTTTATGTCGATTGTCCGGGGAAGACGGAATGGGAGGAAGGCCCGGAGTTTTTGTGGCCTAGTTGGACTGTTAGGTGAGTCAGTGTCGGTTTAGGTCGCTCTATACATTTGTTTTTTGAAGGGTTGCTGAAGATGGGGACTTGAAGGGATACATTGGAGCAGATCGATGTAGCGAAATTGTTGATCGAGAAGTATGGTGACGTGCGTTATTTGGACATTATACGATTGATCATTGCAATGCTGATCTGCACCGAATATAGACCTTCGAGCAAGCTTTCACTGCTGCGAACATCGAAGACATAGTCCGTCGGGGCAAGATCGCTTCCTTGCTCGGCGTCGAAGGGTTCGTACACACCTCTCACAGAAGCCTCTCCAGTTTGATCGCCTCCAAATAAATATCGCCATACTGATGGTTTTTGCTATCCGTCGTGCAATATCAGTGGCCATCAATTAGGCAACTCCCTCGCCGTCCTCCGCCAATATTACGCCCTAGGCGTCCGCTACGTGACACTCACTCATATGTGCCACAACGCATTCGCAGATTCAGGGGGTTTCATCGACGGCATCGAACCTGTACATGGCGGATTATCGTATGTGCCACCACCTCCCTTCCATCTTCCACCTTCCACCCGTCCCACCCTTCCCACCTCACCACCTCCAACCTCTCCAACCTCTCCCGTTCGCCTGGTCGCATGGCACAAAAACCACTAACTGTCCCACCTCATAATATCCAGCCCGCTCGGCCACGCCCTAGTCCACGAACTCAACCGCCTCGGAATGCTCATCGACATCTCGCACGTCTCCGACTCCACCGCCCTCCAAACTCTCGACCTCACCCGCGCGCCCGTGATATGGAGCCATAGCAGTGCGAGGGGCGTATGGGACGTCGCGAGGAACGTTCCTGATTTTGTGTTGCAGAGGTTGGGAGTGGATAGGGGGGAGGGCAGGGGAGCGGTGGATGGGGTTGTTATGGTACGTTTCGATGGATTCGTTCATCTTTGGGGCGTTTTTGTTGATGTGGAGGATGCAATGTGCTGATTGGGTTGTGGATTGCAGATTAATTTTTATCCGGGCTTCGTCGCGGAAGAGGGCAAGGCGGACGTGAAAGCTGTGGCTGATCACGTAGAACATGTCGCTAACGTGACGGGGAGCAGGAAATAGTGAGTCTTCACGCCCGCATCCCTTTCTTCTCTCCGTATATCTACTAGAGTTTATTCTGACGTTGAATCGTGCAGTGTTGGAATAGGTAGTGACTTTGATGGAATCCCGACGGTTCCGAGGGGACTGGAAGACGTATCGAAATATGCCAACCTCGTACGTGCCTTGTCATCAGCACTATCCCTTTCCCGCATCAAACATTGCCACATAATACTCAACACAAAACACCACTACCTCATTCCCCATCATAAACCTCACAGGTCGCAGAGCTTCACTCCCGCGGCTGGGATAAATTCGACCTCGCAGGATTCACGGGCGCGAACCTCTTACGCGTCATGCACGGTGTGGAAGAGGTGGCGAGACAGATGAGGATGGATGGTGTGAGGCCTTCGATGGAAATTTATGAGAAGAGAGAGGATTTGTGATTTTTGATAGAATTAGTGGGCTGAGGATGGAGAGGGTTTATCCTTGCGCGAATGCCAGTGGGGCGTATATGTGTGTCGGTCCGGGAGGGTGATACTATGGACGTATTGAAGTGCGGCAATGCGGATGAAGAGGTTTGGAACGAACGGTTGGATGTTGGCTTGAGATTGACCTGCTTATGCTCGTTTACATAAGGACTTGAGTAGATATGTGCTACGAGTAGAGCCATCCTGACGATGGTCCGTATCTTTCAGTCCCAGCGTGTAATAAGTGACGTTTGGACGATTTGTGTAGACTCCAGAACACAAAGACGGTGTGTTATTGCCGTGATAGCTCAGCTGGGAGAGCAACAGACTGAAGTTCTGGAGGTCGCCTGTTCAATCCAGGCTCATGGCACATATCAAACACGCTGGCTACGTTTTCATCAGCTAATATTCCCATAATAGCTTCCTTTTTTCGCGCCGTTCGGTGTGTGCATGCACAGCCCTCCTCAGCCCTTTCGCGGAACATATACTGGATTTCAACGACGCAGACGGAACACAGCGATGTTACTATACTTAATCTCAATGTCATGACGTGCAGGCTCATGCGGCATGCTGCACGCATCCTCCTTGCTTTCGCCTCATGTCGAACATGCACGATCTGCCGCCACCACTCATCCGCCTCTTATATGGCCGCTTTCTCTGTTCATGAATCCTTTGCACGGATTCGCTTTGAACCAACCCAGCTCGTCTTTGCTTCGACCACTCAGACGACATTGCACTAACGGACATGGCCTCATCAGCGCCACGCATCGATACAGATGCCCGCTCTCGCCACAACAGTCTTCCCTCGAACTCTGTCCCCTTCCCAACGACACCTGTGGAAGAGCCACCATCGACAAACCATAATCACCATCACATTCCCGAGTCGCAGACAGGACAGGGACAGTCCTCCGAGACGACAGCCCACAATGTACAATACAGAATGAACGACTACCCCGCCACCTACCCTTTCACCTCCCCCCGCCACTCCTCTCACTCCAACCCCAACCGCATCTCCTTCTCTTCCTCCTCCCCAGGCGCATCTCCATCCAAACGACCCCTCTCCGTTCCCGGACCTCGTCCCTCACACTCCATGACGAGAGCGTATTCGGCCTCTAGTATGCGGCACAGGCCGATCGATCAGCAGCTCAGTCCTGTGGCGGAGGAGTACGACCATCCGTTACATGGCTGGCAGGCACGTTTGCTCGTTCCTCCTGCGCCGAGGAGGAGTCGCACGAGTCTGAATCCGTATCCTTACTCGGATCCATATCATAATCGTCAGTCGGTTCATGGACAGGGTGGCGCGCCTTTCACTTCGGGTGGCACACCGCTCTCTTCGAATGGTCATATCCCTACGAGCGTCGACTCGTCAGCCCATTTCCACACGAACTACGCCTACGACAGCCATAACCACAACCATGCCAATCCCTCCCCTCTCCCAGTCGACGACCTCACAGCCGCCATGATGTTAATGATGCCATCTCCAACTGCCGATCGTAAACGCATGGCCGAGAAGAACCGGAGAGCAGCGAGGACGAAGAAGAAGAGGGCTTCGAGGATCGGGGCGGGGTCTGGGGTGAAGCGGGTGGCGAGCGCGGCGGGGAGGGCGGTGATGGCGTTGAGGAGGGCGTTGGGGGCGAGGATGAGGCAGAGGTGAGGTGGTGGGTGATGGAAGGTCGTTCGAGGTTGAGGTGGGAGCAGGGTGGAGATGAGGGAAGATACGTATTTTGGGTTGCTGGAATGAACGAGGATGCGTGCTGAGGCGGGTTGTTATGCACATGTTCGGCTTAAACTCGGCTTTGCTTTCTGAAGCTGGAAAGGATGTGTAGTCCTGTTAGACGGTTGAAGCCTTGAGATCTTGAGTGACATTTTCGTAGGAACGACGCACCGTGAATCCTTGGTCATCATCCTTCTCTTGTCTCCTTCGCCAATCTCTACTTCCACTTGTGATACCCCATACAAAAAACCAACTTCACACCAAACTCGAAAATACCAAATAAAATCACTTCGACCGTCAATATTCGCAGTCCGTGTAAAAAAAAAAAAGTCGCCATTCTAGGAACAAATGTCCCTCGATCTGGGTTCGAACCAGTCTCCGAGTTTGTGGTGCGAATAAGTATCTTTTATCGACATTGAGATTTCATGATGGATCACAAAGGGCACGGAGCACTACCAGTTGAGCTATCGAGGACGTACTTTCTACAGGAGCGGTGAGGTTTGGAGTTGTGTTGATGTTGAGGTCTGTTGATGAGTAGGAACTGAGAGGTATGAGGAAAGGTCTGAATGCGTTTTGACTGGGAGTAGGTCAGTAGCTATGAAGTCTCTTGATTCGTTAGGTTTTGTGGAGATGCCCAGAGTCTGAACCAAGGTCGGATGAATGCAGCGCCAGCTCGTGCATATGCGATATCAAATAGTGAATAGATGCATTATATCTTACATATCATCGTTCTTGAACGTTTGATCGCCCAACCACTTATGTCTCACCGACAATTCACGAATGCGTAAAGTTCGCCTTCCTCTTCTCCGTAAACGCACTCATGCCTTCCAGTAACAATCAGCCACTCCAGCCAATCACAAAGAACCACGAACCCACTCACCCTCCTTTTGATCGCTCGTCGCAAACATCATATGGAAAAGCCTCCTCTCCGTCCTCAACCCCTCTATCAAGCTCCCCTCATAAGCCGCATTCACCGCCTCCTTCCCCGCCTGAACCGCCAACTGTCCCTTCCCCGCAATCACCTTCGCCATCTCTATTGCCTCTTTGACGACCTCGCCCTCTCCCTCCCCAACGACGCGAGAAACTACGCCCCAGGCCTCGGCTTCACGCGCGGAGAAGTTGCGTCCGGTGAGGACGAGCTCCATCGTTCGTGATTTGCCGATGGCGCGGGCGAGGCGTTGGGTACCGCCTGCGCCGGGGATGACGCCGAGGTTGATTTCGGGTTGGCCGAATTTGGCGGTGGGGGAGGCGAGGATGATGTCGGTGGAGAGGGCGAGTTCGCAGCCGCCGCCGAGCTGGAGGAATACGATGAGGACGAGACGTGTGAATGTCTGTGGAAGAGCAAGATGGAGGAGTGGAGGTGAACGTACGGCGTAGCCGCTCACTGCGGCGATGATGGGTTTGCGGAGGTTGGTGATGGCCGTCCAGTTCTCGAGGAACTTATTCTTGTAGACGTCCGAGACTGGTTACATCCGAATGTGTGTGGATGTGTGTGGGCGCAGTGAGGTTGAGAAAGCCAAGGGAAAGTCAAGGGAAGACACGCACACTGTTTATCCCTCATCTCCTTGATATCCGCACCCGCTTTACATCCGTTCCAATGAGCATATGACCATTAATTGCTTCGAGAAAAATTGAAAGAAAAGTACCAGCGAACGCCTTCTCCGACCCCGTCAACACGATAGCTCCCACCTCCGGGTCCGCGTCGTAGCCAGCCAGCGCCTCGTTCAGTTCATCGAACAACGGTGAACATAAAGCATTAAGTGCTTTCGGACGGTTGAGTGTGATGAGTGCGACCGAAGGGTCAGGTTTCGACGTGAGAATGTACTCGTATTGTTTCGGTGCGGTTGAAGACATGAGACGGATGGTGCTGAGGTTGAGTTGAGTTCGGAGGGCACGGGTGGACGTGCGTGCGGATGAAGTTGAAGTCGAGGTTGATGCGCGTAATGAACGGGCGAGGATGGAAGACATAAGCATGGGATGGGAGCTCGAGACGCTCGGAGGACAGGCCTTTTGTAGGATGCTGAGGGTGAGAGAACTTGACGCTCGGGCTGGCTGACAGGGGTTGCGGGGTACGGTAAGCCGAGTCTCCGAACCGGCTACTCGTGTGGCGAGAAGGACGGGCCACACTTTTTCCTAGATGCCGAATTCTGACGGGGAGTTTATCCATGTAGACCGATGGAGACCGTTGTTCTTTCCAGTCACACAAACAACGTCGTCATTCTGGGTATAGGCATAGTACATCATAGAATAACAAAACCCCACTTCTGAGAACCTCATCCTACCACACCTCTTCCTTTCCTTTCCCCATCCAGACGTAAACAGAAGGAGGTATCTCGACAGCATCATACTCGTCATTGTGTTCCCAATACGCCATCTGAGACCGTATTCCAGGCCATGGTTGATCAGAAGCAGCCGTCATCCCCACGCTCTCCGATTGTCCAGTTTCGGTCCACGATGACAAAGAGAACGGCGGGGGTTGATTGGTGCATGAGGCTGCGTTAGATATGGATTGATGATATCGGGAAGACGAAGGGTATGGATATAGGTCCTCCCATGTGAGATGAGGATCGACCGAGGGTCTCGGTAGTTGTGATTCTTCATCCACAGGCTCAGAGTCCTCTCCAGACACCGTCGCTAAAAACGAACTGAAGAAGGATGTTGCTGTGCCGATGAGAGTCGCCGACGAACTTCGATAGGAAGACGTGTTTTCGTGGGGCGATTGAGACGGCGTAACAGAGGATGATGAGATCGCGAATTCGTTTGGCGACTGCACGAATTCGTCGGAAAACGTATCGTCGGTCTCGTTTCTCCTTAGCGGCGCAAGTACGAGCTGTGGCAACGGCCGCTGGTCTCCTTGACTGTCATACTGGACTCCATACCCCTCAACGAAACGCCCATTGGTCGTAGAAGGATCATGAGTCGTGTGCGAGAACGAAGATGTCGAAGTCGAAGGCGACGTATACTTTTCCCATCTCTCGGAGTCCGAAGTCAGATACGCAGGCGGCCCAACAGGCTCTGGGAGTGGTCGTGGAGGCGAAGCGCCGTCGGCTACGGCCTGTGTGTAGGATGGGAGGTCTGAGGGTTCTGAGCGGTCTTGCACGGCGTTGATGGTTGAGGCTGCTGGTGTAGGATGGATTCGTGAGTACGTCTAAAAGGATGTGAAGAGAAGAATGAGATAGGGGACTTACCGTGATGGTATGAGGACGAGACGTCGTCATTGGCGGTATCGCCACAGAACTCAGTAGAGGCCACCGACCCAGCGTGATACGCCGGCGACGGATCAAGAGAATCGACAGGTCTTCGAGTAACGTGGAATGTGTTCGTTCTGAGTCCCATCTCCGTCTCAGACACCTCGCTCTGTCTGCGAGCAGCCGTTAGCACCATTAATGTCTGCAGAGTCGGGGGACAGGCATACCTCTTCAATGATAACAACATATTGATCTCCACGATCCTCGCGATAACTTCATTCTTCATCCCTTCAACCTTATCCTTCTCCCTCAGAGACCACAAAATCATACCAACCCACCTTCCCAATGTCCCAATCCGCCCCTTCCCACCCACACCCCCATCCCCACCTCTATCCCCACCATCACCGCAAAAACACCCCTCATACCCCAGTATCATCCCCCTCATCTCCTCCACCACCGACGTCGCTCTCAACACCGCCTCATGCACCGCCCGTCTCGTATTCGGACATAACCTACAATCCACATGCGAATAGAGATTGGTGCGTATACAGTCGAGCGTCGAGGCTAGAGATTGGGTTTCGTGTGCGAGGGAAAGGTAGGATTGCGAGGAAGAGAGGGAGCGGATGAGGATGGAAATAAGAGTGGTGACGATCTGGGTGAGGGCGAGAATGTCGCCGAATGCACCGAATGTGAAGGAGGCGGGGGAGGCGAGGGACATAGTCGTTGGTGAGGAACGAATTCGAGTCCCTCTACGCAGCCAGTACTAGGGTACAAAGTCGAAGTGGGAGCCCGAGCAGGAGTGGTGTCGAGCGTTTGCTGAGAGCTATCAAGGTATCCTTCCAGAGACTAGGAGCCCGCCTTACACGCTGCACGCATCGCCCGTCGAAGAGCAAAACGGACTAAAACGAACAGCCTCAGTTCGAAGACCCTGACGACGTTACAGCACCTTACAGCACTCTGCAGCATGCATCAAAGCTGTCCAGCAGTCACATCAGCGTCAATCGGTTCGGATTCGCGAGTTTCGAAGAGTCTCTCGAAGCGCAAGCGCTTTTTTGTGAGCAAAGTGACCACCGGTGTATGTTTTCTTGGTGGTGGGTTTGGAAAAGGGGTTTCCGGAATTGTCCGAACGAAATAGACGGGTGTGGTTTGGGTGTGGCCCATGTGCGCCACGCAAACTTACATGGCACGGTCGACTTTGAGAAGAGGATGATCGACTGTTCATTGAGTCTTCATACACATTACACTTTTGAACCACCCAAATCTAACGAAAATCGTATGACATCATAACAAGACCGTAGCTCCTCACACTTCCGCCACCTCCGCCATCCTCTTCGCATAGACCGGAGGAACAATTTCAAGTCCAAGATCGTGTCCCTTCTCATCCGCCGAAACACCAGGAGATGCAACTATCATCGATAATTCAGTCGATGGCGGACGGTATGACGAGACTATCGCGAGGTCGAACATTGTCGCTGGCTTTTTATCCCGAGGGAACCAGCCCTTGAGAACAGAAAGAGGAGGGGGAGCAGGATTTGGACGGAAATTTGTCGATGGTGGGAGGATGAGTTGAGATTCGATGTCAATATTTTCGGATGCGTCGTTATGCGGGCGATCTGAGTCGTTCAAAGCCGTGGTCGCGTAAGGACGTGGCACTACTCCGGGACGGTCAGGTAGGGTGGCGCCGTCTCTCGGACTCTGAGCGTAGGTATTGGACGACGAAGACTTTGGAATCGCTGAAGATGAGGTATCTGGAGGCACGTTATGCGAAGATGCAACGTCGGTGGCGAAATCGTGGGCAGCATATTCTGGAGACATGACTTCCGCAGCGTCAGATGCTGCAACGACAGCAAGACTGAGATTTTCATTGTCCCCATTCGAAGCGTCGGACGCTGGTGGAGGCTTGCTATCATGAGAAACGGGGTCTTCGGAGGCCGCTGCATGGTACGCCTCACGAGGAGGATTAGCCCCTGCTTCGAGAGCTTGGAGGTACGAGGGGAGATTAGCTGGCTGTGCAGCATTTGGGTCGACTTTGTCCTCGGAGGGCAGAGCATCTGGTGCTGTAAGAAGTGAGATCAGTAAATAGAGCGGTATTCAGCTTCCATATGAGCATACCTGTGCCCGCAGTGTTGCTCTGGATCCCGGTTTGTTCGTCGTATGTCGGCGATGCAGATACGGTCTGCGCATTTTTCACTGAAGAACGGTCGCTTTTTCGATCGTCCGTTTCATGTGTTCTACAAATCAAGGTCCAGCAGTCAGTGATTGGTAGAATCTAAGCCTGAAAAGGACAATATACCGCGCTATCGATAGTAATAAATTCACTTCTACTATCCTCGCCAACACCTCCTTCCTCAGCCGTTCCATTTTCTTCACCACACCGCACACAGGCCACATCACTCTCCCAACGCACGTTCCCCAAACATTCCCATTCCCTCCGCTCCCTAGATATCCCTCGTAGCTCTCCATACATCCCTTCATCTCGTCTACCAACGCGTGCGACCTCGTTAGCGCGCTATGGACGGCGTGTCTCGTAGCCGGACATAATCGGTCATCGTCGTGTAGGTGTAGATGGATGTTCGTACGAGCACAGTCGATGATGTACGATAGACTGTCGACCTCACGCTTTAGAGATCGATACTCTTCGGCGGAGTTGATAGAACGATAGCAGGTGCTGAAGAGCGTCGTTGTGATTTGGGCTAGAGCCAGAATGTCGCCGAATGCCCCGAAGGAAAAAGATAGGGAAGACATCGTGAGATCACAGACTGAGACAGTACTGGCAAAGGAGATGTGGGCGCTAGAAAGGAAGGGCTTTCAAGATGTGCAAAGAATATATATCAGCGAGAATCAAAGCGTAGCGACTGCATAGCCGATCGTGTACACAGCCTGTACGTCCATTCGATCGTCGCAGGAGTTCGAAATATTGTTGACAATAACATGGGTGGCTGTCTGGTGATTACAGCATCACAGCCAAGGGTAAAATTTCCAGAAAGTTCACGACCATACTGAGAGGTTCTCAGCACGTCGATATCCAGGCCCCGGGAAGCTCGTATGGGTCTCCCTGTGAAGTGGATATTTGAGGGGTGGATTTCGGAAGGTCGATCTCGAGAACTGCCCATGAGAATTCTTGACTTTCTCATTGAAACGAAGCAGAACCCCCAAATTAAGTGTTTTCTGCACTGGCAGAACCTTGGAGGCATACTTGGCGCTCGTAGGGGCCAAATACGGCCGAAAAAGTAGATATTTTAGGGCCAAATCCTGAAAATCGGACGGGGAGACCTTCATATGAGCTTCCCGGGCCCTCGATATCCACAGAGAAGACGACGTTGGAAGAGGCACAAGGTTCAACGAGCTTGGAAGCTCCCACCTGAGCTTGAATGTGCCTAAAAGCGAGGTCACGCAGCCTCACTTTCCATGTATTGACTTGGGCTACAACTTCGAAAGCAGTTCGGAGTCGTTGGACGATATGGGTTCAAGAGAAAAAGAGAGGCGGTCGCAAGGCGGTCGTCATCGAAGAAGGGCCTCCGGCAAGTCCCGCTAACAAGTTGTAGAGTGTGGCCGCTGAACGCCACATCCCGTTGAAACCGACTTAGGACATTCAGGACGGAAAATGGAGGATGAACCACCCTTGAAGATTCGAGGTTACGTTACTGAGCCATCAAAGAAAAGCTGAGAGTACTGAAAGCATAGCTACACTATCCAACAACTTCATATCGGCGGTCTCTGAATCATAACGACCACGATAACTATTACCAGACCCTAGGTGCTCAAAACCTCGCCACGTCCACACCTCTCTGTGCGTAACTCAGAGTCGATGGTCCAATATAAGGACGCTTTCCATCCACTCTAGGAGAAGCCATGATGAGAGGGAACGCAGACGACCGCAGATGATGGGACGAAACCATTACGACGTCGAAAAGAGTGGCAGGCTTGTTTCGAAAGAAGCACGACCTTGGCAAAGATGGAGGACATTTTACGGAAAATTTGCTGGGAAGTGGTGGTGTGGTTGAATGGTAAAGCTGAGCTTCGATGTCGGTGGATGAATCGGACTGACAGCTTGTCGAGTCGCTGGAAGCTGTGAACTGAGTGGCGTCGGCCAAAGAGTCGACTTGAAGCCTTGTGCCACGATAGACAGATGGTGTGTTGCTATCGGCTGCGTTCGTATTGGTTCGAGATGCTCCGAAGGCTTTCATCTCTGAGGACGCGATGGTCAGGGCCTCTTCCGGTGGAGAAAGTTCCTCCACTGTGCTCGTGGAAGCGGTGAGAGCATGAGACGGCCTGTCTCTGGAGTCGCTCCCTGCTCCGAGTGCTTGGAAGGGGGTGGAGAGATTGGTTGGCTGCGCAGCGTCCGGGTTAAGTTTCGGCGTGGAAGACAGGTTGTCTGAACCTGAAATGATAGAGATAAGTAAAGGCTCATACCATGCTTCCAATAGCTTTACCTGTTTCCAAAGAAAGGCTATTGGCCTCAGTTCTTTTGCCATATCTCGGCGACGTCGATGTACTGTACATTTTGTCGACGGAAGAAGGTTCCATCTTCTTCTCATTCACTTCATTTACTCTGCAAAACAGAGATAATGAGAGGCGGTTGGAATAAAACCTCTTTCGAGGGAGAACATACCTCGCTGACGACGACATAAAATTCACTTCCACCATCCTCGCCAATACCTCCTTCCTCAACCCTTCCACCTTCGTCATCACCCCACACACAGGTCACATCACCCTCCAAACACAGTCCCTCCAAAAATTCCTTCTGCGGCCATACCCTACACATCCTTCATAACCCTTCAGCAATCTTCCCATCTTCTCCAGCGACTCTCGCGACCTCGAGAAGGCGACGTGAATAGCGTATTTTGTCGCAGGGCTCATGTGCACGTCATCGTCCGAAGAGATGTTAGTGTGCGCGCAGTCGATGATGCACGACAGGCTATCAACTTCAGTTTTGAGAGAGCGATACTGGTCGGCTGAGTTGAAGGCACGATAGCAGGTAGTGATCAATGAGTATGCAACTTGGGCTAAAGCCGGGATATCGCCGAATGCTCCGAAAGAGAAAGTCAAGGAGGACATCGTCGATTCACAGATTGTTGAACTGAAGGTCACAGGGCAGTGAGTGAGGGGAAAGAAGATGCTAGGTAGGCCAGGATGTGGGACAAGCGGCGCACCCAAGCGATTGCCTGATTCGGACGGAACCGCCCCGTTGGCTCACTCGTCCGCCACGCGTCTCGCGCGACTTGGGAGAGCGAGAACGTCGACGCGCCGCTAGCTACATTGTAGCTTCATCGTAGATAGATAGTCTATCAATAATAAAACAATAATATATGTCTAGTAGCCCGCTAAAAGTACTACATTGATTTGAAGGATTTCTTTCTTTTTTGCTTTGGCTGAGGTGAGGGATTGAGTATAGATTCGTCGGAGATTGAATCGGACCTTGCACGCGACTTGTTCAACTTGCGTTTAGGGGCCGACGTCGTCCTGCTTGGGCGTTGTGGCGTTGTCGGTGCCTCCACCTGTGGCGGTCCTGCATCCTCTGTCTCTGGCTGACTTTCTATGGTTGTGAACTCGGTTGTGAGACGCTCTAGCTGGTCACAAAGAGCCTTGACATGTGTCAAGGCCAGCTGTGCCTTTTGATAGATCTTGTGGTTGT
>NW_006763152.1:369308-405884 GCF_000264905.1 Stereum hirsutum FP-91666 SS1
CCTCCATCCCGTAGCTGACGCAGTGCGACTTTCCAGACCTCGGGATGAACGGGGAATACAGGCAGGTGAGACATCTTTGCAGAACGGCAAGCATCGTTGTGATTGAAGAGCCCTCGTATACGCAATACGATGTTGGTGGAGTATACAACTTCACAGTGACCGAGACAGGAGGTGAAGGGAAAGGTAGTGTGGCGTTTTTTCGAACCAAGACTCTCTTCGTTGTACCCGCATTTACTGACCGATTATCAATATTCTCTTCTAGCCTGGATCATCAGCAACTGTGCTCACCATTGATAGAGAACCCGTTGTGAAGGCTTTCCGCCCACCTTCGGCCCCTCCCCCTTCCACCGAATGCTCCAGCGATTCCCCATGTTCTCCCTCGACGCCTCGTCCACACCATAGCCCTCAAGAAGTCGCATTGCCTCCGCCTGGTCTAACCTGTCGCTTATATCGAAGATGTGGTCAACGACGGACGTTCCGTGAGCGTAGAGGGCCCGGATTTCGGATTCTTGCTGGGAGGAGATGTACAACTGGTCAAGAGGGATATCGGAGGCACGTGCATGGGCATTCAAGCCAGATGATTCGTCTCCGTTGGCTTCTTTGGACTTATAGACCACGAATTTTGTCGGAGGAGCAGAGAGAGGGGTAGGGAAATGAATGGGTGTTTCGGGCTGCGGGGTATTGGTGGAAGGAGTAGTAGTGCCTTGTAACGGTAAGACATCCGACGACGACGTTTTCGGTGAGGCGATTGAGGAGCTCGTCTTCCCATTGTATTTGCTCGGTGATGTGTTAAACCATTGACTACCTTGACTTATTGCTTCGGGCTCCACAGGTTTTCGAGGTTTGGCGGATTTTCGAGCCATCTGAAAGAAGTATTGGGCCTTGCAGGAGAAGGAATAGGAACACCAAAAATGTGAGACATCCAGATTCAGCCAATACTCAGAGTATTTTGGGTGGCGAGAGATGTGGCCCTCATGCTACTCCTTACTGCAGCTCCAACAATGTCCATGGTCCTTGAGACCACCTTTATGCATGTTTAGAATATATTTACTGTGCAGCATAAGGCTTAAATGGATGGGAATAGTGTGCTAAGAAAGGCTCGATAAAAGGTAGCTAGCGGCGCGTCGACGTTCTCGCTCTCCAAGTCGCGCGAGACGCGTGGCGGACGAGTGAGCCAACGGGGCGGTTCCGTCCGAATCAGGCAATCGCTTGGGTGCGCCGCTTGTCCCAGGATGTGCGAAGTGTATATTGGCTGGAGGTAGAGCGCCAATGGCCTCTACGCACGCACAGCCTGTGAATGCAGTCGGTCCTTTGTAGGGGTTCGGTACCCGCAAAGCTAGATGTTCTAGTGCTGCCGAGATCAACATAGCTAGAGACTGCTGAGAGTTCCAGAAGTTTCATGGGCGCACTCTCGAGTCTCCAGCTGTTCGCTACCAGTCGCTACCTCTGCAAAGACGAACCTCCGGCAAGCGCCGCCCTTAAGTGAAAAGACGTGTGGCGTGAGAGTGCGCCACACGACTCCGACAACAAAGGATCCACCTTCTTTGGGGAACTCCGGCCTCCAGACAATCATAAGACAGCAAACAAAACAGAAGCGTACCCACCCTTTCCACCCAAGACTCGTTAATCTCCTTAGCTCAACCGGTAGAGCTCAGACACCCACCATACTACGCTCTGTGATGTTGGTTCGAATCCAGCTGGAGGTAATTATCTTCCTGTCCTCGAATTCATTTTTTGCAGTGGTCAGAGTATCGTCTTTGCACCGAATCCAAGCCGAATCCCCTCCGGTCGCATACCCTGGTTTGAGCACACAAAGAAAGAAAGCACAGCAACCGAGTCATTATTTTTTCCTCGAGAGTAATGTTAGACAGACAGACAGACAAACAGACAAACAGGAGACTGAATCAAGAAGAATAAAGTACAGCAAAAATGATGCGATAAGTAAAGATCGAAGAGCGATAACAGAAACAATGTCAATATATAGATACTTTGAGGTCCAAATTTCAATGGAGTGGAGAGGTTCAGTTTGGTAGAAAGAAAAGAAGAGAGAAGATTGCACGCCTCAGAAGCGCCAGATCGGTCCTGATCCACAAAGCTCGGAGCTTCGAAGCAGTCCATAGTCCAGTCCAACAACGCGGGTATAGAAACATTGGAAGGCCCTCTTCGTTCGCTATGAGCGGTCACCCCGGAGGAGATCAGATCAGAGCTTTCCAGCCAGCATCCTTCACCTTCTTCACGAGCCTCTTGACTTCTTGGGATCGGGCCCTGGTAGTGATCATCACCGTATCAGGAAGATCGACGACGATGAGGTCGTCTACACCCAGAAGGGCGACTAGACGACCTGAACCCGGAACGACGATACCACCCGCCACCTGCTCCGTCAAGACTATCCGGACAAGCCACACATCAGCATCGCTCACAAAAAAAAAGTACAAGGCAAAAAAAGAGAAATAAGCGCACCAAGATGATGATCACCAAGAACCCTCGACTGATTCGCCTCCGCAGGCAACAAATCCGCCAACGATGAGAAATCCCCCACATCGTCCCACCCAAATGTAGCCGGCACGACCGCCACCCTCCCCTCCGCCGCCGCCGGCTCCGCCACCGCATTATCAATCGGAATCTTCTCCAACGCGGGCCACACCTCGCTCAGCACCTTCGCCCTCAACGTCTCGTCGTCCCACGCCGCCGCGACCTTCTGCAGTCCCTCCTCCAATTCCGGCTTATACGTCTTCAGGAGCTTGAGGAGGAAGGAAGCCTTCACGACGAACATCCCTGCGTTCCAGCGGTAGTTCCCCGTATTGATGTACGCCTTCGCCGTCCGCGCGTCCGGTTTCTCTTTGAAAGACTGCACGATTCGAGCATTGGGCGCGTCTTCGATGTCGAGCTTTTCGCCGAGACGGATGTAGCCGAACGCGGTGGATGGGTGCGAGGGCGCGATGCCGATCGTCACGACGTAGTCTTTCTTCGCAACCTGGACCGCCTCCGAGACGGCGCTCAAGAACGCGTCGTCGCCTGAGATCATATGGTCCGCTGCGAAACTCCCAATCACGGCGTTCGGATCCCTTCGAGCTAGGATGGCAGCAGCGAGCCCAATCGCAGCCATGGAATCCTTCGGTCCAGGCTCGCAGAAAAGGTTATGCGGGAGGAGATCGGGGAGCTGTTCAGAGATCGCTTTCATATGCGGCGCACCGGCGACGATGGTCGTGCGTGACGGTGTAGTGAGCGGCAACAGACGATCCCAAGTCGATTGAATGAGACTACGGCCCTGCAGCGTCACGTCGAGGAGGAACTTCGGGTGGCCTTCGCGGGAGAGAGGCCAGAGACGGGTGCCGGCGCCACCGGCGGGGATGACGACGTAGAAGCCGGGGATTTCGCGGATGGGGCCGAAGGGGTAGGAGGTGTGGTCGCCGAGGGGGGAGGGGATGTGGATTGAGGGGGGCATGGCGAGGGCGGGGACAGCGCCGGGGGAGAGGAAGGGCGATTTGGCGCGGAGGTTGGGGGAGCCGGGGGCGGGGGTCATGAAGCCTGGAGTGATTGCTCCTCGGGAGCCGTTGTGGTGCTGTTGGAGTAGATGTTAGCCATCGTGTTGTTTGCATTTTATATAGTAGGTAAGGAGGCGCAGAAGATTCGGTGGCGCAAAAACGTAAATTTAATGCACAGTAAATGCGCCACCGTAGGAATATACTGCAAGGAGTACAATCCGAGAACAAACCCTTATGCTGCACTTGGACATTCATCATGTTTTCAGCGTCCCAGCTTTCCGGTATAATAGCGCCACAAAGTGATCTGCGTCTATAAATAGTTTCCACGCCACAACCTGAAGCCCTCCTCCTTGGCATCCAGATGAACGTGTTCGCCATGAAATACGAACATCTCGACAATGGGTATAAAAGGCCGGTCTCCTAAGAGTGATCTTCATAGGTAGTGCTCGGCCTTCTTGCATTACGGCCATGAACGCCGTAATAGAGCCCAGACAGAGCTCGAACGGATGAAGTCTCCGCCAAACGCGAATGGCAAAGCTGCTGCATGTATTCTCATACTCATACCTCTTCATTCGCATCGAGAAGGAGAGACACGAGACTGCAAAGGAGTGCCGAAGGTATCAGATGGTGCTGCTGATCGACGTGGCACAGTGAGAGCCCACAACGGACCCCAGTTCCTACGCAGCGGAACTGTGCACGACGCGTCGAGTAGATGTCCGAGTAGTCCTGTTTTTACGGTGCGCAGCACATCATCCTGCCTTGCATAGTAGTTCTCCAACTGACGAGGAAAAGAACAAGAAAAAGATGAGAGCAAAGAGCATATGTACTCACCCCTGGTGTAAGGCCCTCACGAATCTGACGTTCGAGGTTGTTGTTCGCATGTCTCAAGTCAGAGCACTCCTGACGGAGCTCAGCAATCTCTGCATTCTACAGGTCCTCGAAATGATTAGAAACGTCCTCTTTCACGTCCAATGCTACTACGTGCACGCACCGACTTCTGTACAACCTCCATGATCTGCTTAAACATATCCTCGACCCCGAGTCCATTGACTTTGGTACCTCCGGGATAGGCAGCGTCTGCGACCGGCGGAGACGTTATTTTACGCGCAAGAGAAGGGGAGATAGACGCCATGTCGTCAGCAATGAGGGGTAGGGTAGGCCTATGTGTATGTAGGGGTGCAAGGTGCAAGGCGGGTGAATGAAACCAAGACGGGGTATTTATTGCGGTGGGTATGGATATAATTGGGCCAGGCCGGACAGATATTCGATCTCAACGTGTCTGCGTGATCTTCCCGGACCACCGGAACCATGTAAATGATCGCCACGTGGCGCAGCCTCAGCCTGTTCTCGCCTCAGCTGGCTCTTTCAAAACAACGACCATAACGTCGCAGACTCGCAGCGCAGACTGTGCTCCTTGTCTCCATACACGCTCTAACACCCTCCCTGCGGCCCTTTGTTCTCTCCGGACCCTTTAGGCTGCGCTGGCCATTTTGACGTGGCTAGTTCTCCCTCGACATATGTACGTCTGCATCATCGGGGCGTCTTCGCACCCTAAGTCCATATGTGCCACATCACAGATGTTGTGATACAGTCGGCGGCTCACGACGGATCCCTGCTTAACCTTCGTTTCCACGGCACCGCGATTCCATACATCTGTTGGTCGAAGTTCTCATCTTTATGGCTGTGCGAGAAAGCGCTGACCGGTAAGGATCTGTGCCGCTCAGCGTGCAAGTCATGCAGCTGTGGGGTGTGCCATAGCAAGTGCCATAGGGCTATGATCCGGTACTGCATGCGTGGCCTCAAGTGAAGAGGAACGAATGTCTTCGTCGTCCTTCTCTGGTCTTGAGATTGCATACCTGGTGTCGGTGGGCACTTGTCTGGTAACCGAACTCGGTCATTAGCCATGTTCCCCGTTCGATGATGAGCGGACTTTATGGGGGGAACAGTCTAGATACGTAGATTCTGGGTATGTGTATCTAGTCAAGGACATGTGGTTGCTCGCTGTGTCAGCGCTAATGAAGCTGAGACTCAAGATATATGGCCTGGGGACTGTTTGGTGTGGTGCTGACTTTGCCATCCCTTATGAGGAAATATTCTACGAGGCGAGCTCCACTTGTATTCCCTAGTCGATGCCCATTTATTATGCCATGTGAAATCAAGATTCATTCGACTTCTTTTTCCATTGTGCCTTTGCTTTCACTGCGTCTAGCGCGATCTGCGTCGTTGTTTGACTAGACGGTTTATATCTGGTCGACCGTGCGGTGGCGAGCTTTGAGCTTCAAATGACCCTCTTTTCGACGATGTAGGATGACGGATAGGTACAAAGACTTCTCCTTGTCAATGGTGGATAACACTTCACTCATTTTGTGATGAGCAGAGTTATTTCGCCTACCTTTCTGCATGGCAAAAAGGTATCAGCTGAATCTCTGAAGGACCTCCAAGCTGGAGTCGAACCGGCGACTAAGAGTCACATCTCTTGTGGTCAGTATATGTATCTCTTTGCTCTTTCCGCTGAGCTACTGGAGGTTCTAATCTAGGTAATGATCCGACTGATCCATCGATCGTACTTTGTCTTCCTTACAGTCGGGAGTAGCGCGTGGGTATTCATAAGGAACGAAGAGGACTACGCAACCTGCGAGTATCTTTCACCGCCAATGTGTCCTCCAAAATTCCACTAAAATTCAATCTCTTCACGAATCTAGACACATTTAATACGGTCAATCAAGTGGTACATCTCTGTTATCCATGTTGGGAAAAAGTGTGTCATTCCGTGACCTCGTCGTAACCTTCAGACTGGAGTCGAACCAGCAACCAGGAGACAACCTAGGCGCGAGATGTGAGGCTATCATTTCTCCTCGCTCTACCGTTGAGCTACTGAAGGATATCTGGGCGTATTCGACATTGAACATATACGTTCTCCGTTGTCCTTTGTTTCCGATGTGATGCTTTCCCTTTCCGCCAAGCCCGGGGACAATGTAATCTTTTTTTTTGTCTGCCACGCGCTGTCTCCCGGTCGCGAATCCCATAATACCTTTGTTGCTACTTCTTCAGGCGGCTGGTTGAAAGTACTCCGTGGGAGGCGGATCTTTCCCTGCCTGTCGGGGAAAATGAATTCAAGACTCAAGCCTTCAGGTTGGAATCAAACCAGCGACGAAGAGATGATCGCATCGTTGTCTCCATGCTCTTACCGTTGAGCTACTGAAGGTTAGATTAGACGGATGATCGGTCGCACATGGATGTATTTCCAGAATGACTTTGGGAGTGGCGTGAGACGTCGACGTGTGCTCAAGGAGAGGGAAACTTTTCAAGCTGGCTAGCGTATGGCTCGAATCGACGAGCAGAGACCGCATTTTCCCTTTATGCAGAGATAAGTAATCTACCCTGGGACCGACTGTGGCACCCTGATCTTGCGACTTTGACTGACGCAGAAGCGAGTCGCAGAAAAAGATCAAAGGAGTTGTGACTTCGACTTCACAATCTCTGCAGGTCCAAATAGTTGATCAAATATGTATCTTCTTCATTCGAAATCGTGCTCATCATAACGCTTGACCGAAGTCGACGCAAATAAATAACCAGGCCCCCAAAAGTCATCAAAGACATTATATAATAGTAAGCATACGTTCGTCACTCAGCACCTCACTCCATCCAGCCTCCAACCGCTACCTTCCCCTCTCCAAAGCTTCACGACCGTATCACTTAGACAGCCTTGCTCCCACGACCTCTGCTAGAGCAGCACTTGACCATAGCACCCGTGTCTACGCTGTTACCGAGATGTCCACCGTACGGCTGGCACTGCTTCTCGGCCTCGTTGAAGTACGCTTGTTGGTTGACGGCGGCGCAGCAGTCCTTCGTGACCTGCTCGTCAGTCTCGCCTGAGCCATCGAGGTTGGATGTGCAGATTTCTGGGCCACCTGAGATGGGAAGAGGGGTGGTTAGTCGACTTCGACGATTGGAGGTCATGGCGAGAGGTGCGGATGGAATGAGAATAGAGATGTATACCTCGCTTGTAGATGCCTCCCTCTGTAAATAGCTTGATAGTCAGCCTGGGTGCTACATGATGATCGTATGGAGAGATACATACCAGAGTTCTCAGCGGCGGGAGATGCGAAGACGGCGACGGCGGAAGCGACGACAGCGAGGAGAGTGAATGAGAAACGCATTGTGATGATGATGTCGATGAGGGGAGTTTGGTATTAGTGAGCTGTTCGAGTGTAGAGGAGTGTAGAGGAGTGGATGAGGGGACAAGATTGACTTGATGCTGAGACGAGGTCAAACCACGAATGCTTTTATACCTGCAATTCTCCTACCTTTAGCTCGGTACACCGACACCAAACTTCACGTCTAAACGTTTCCAGCACACAAATCGTATGCATTTTGCATCGCTATGGGTGGAGCATCTTCCACTAAATTAGGGGTTCTCGCCGTTAGCGAGACTCATCCTCTGAGATGGACGAATTGCTAGCTTGTAGCGCTCGTGGAAGTGGGACGGATTGCTGTGGCCCGCCTGATCCGGGCTCACGTATGTAACAGCGCCAAGGAGAGTTCACCGTCGATCGACGAGGTAAGGTGGTCTGGTGATCCTGTATACCTGATTGTTGTCGAGTGGATGAACTTAGGGCCACAGTTCACAGTGCTTTTGAGTGGATATATCTGGAGACTTACGGGTGAACGAGCGCTCACCGCGATGGGGTGCGTTTCATTCGAGGTTAATACAGCAATGTATACTGATCAAATGATGCAGAGGTGGTCATGAAAGATGTGGGGTGGACAGGCAAGCTGATGGACTGGAAATGAGACGGAGTTCGCTGACTGGAAGGCATGCCCGTATAATAAATCGCACAGTAAGTGCTCAAGAAAACAGCAAGCGAATCTTGTATAACACCCAACAAGATACGGCAGCTATCGTCTGAGCAAGGGTACCGCTCAGTAGGTACTTAGGTTGTTACTTGGGGTCGGGAGCACCGCCAGACAAACAACCAGAGACGCGATACACATGTGCTCGACGATGCAACAGCGCAATGTCTTGGTAGTTTACTTCCTGTACGACACAAGGCGGATGAGATCCAGTCGCTCTGGTCAGTTGATCGTTCGCCGACTGGAAGATATGTTTTTTCAGTGGCGGTGTGTCGGAAAATAGGCGCTGGCCAAGATGAATGTTGGTGTGGCGGTGGCACCGACCATCAGTCTCATTCCCCACTTCCCATCTCCAAGCCATCTCTCACCGCAGAGTGTACTGTGAAGTGACGGTATGATATTCTTGCATGTGACTAGAAGTAGTGATTTATTGACGATTTTATAGACATGAAAGAGGGATACGCACACCTCTGGCAAGATCATCTTCCTGACCTGTGCATGATCGTCGCAACGCCATCAGAGGTAGACGAGTGAGCGAAACGTGCCCAAAAACTATCATTGATGCCAAATAAAACAACACCGCCTCATAACAGGAGTCCACAGAAGCGGGGTCCTTGAGTACATCACGGTTATTTATATCTCACCAGATTACTGTACTTTTTCGATCAAAGGTTCGTCACGCGTTCTCCGCGCTGGTGAACAGAACAAAATCCTGCGTGACCTCACGCATAACGCATGGTGAGCGAACAGTGACCTCGGCAGGCGCTTGCGCAAAATAATCATTTTTGCAAGCGCCTACGTTGTTTTCTGAACTATTTACGGGTCCCGTCACGCTCACGCACGGTTTCTGAACCGTGACCGGGGCGAAACTGATGGGTGACGTACATTTCTGATGAACCTTTGGTCGAAAAAGTACAGTAATATGAGGCGGTCAAACATGGTGTTGGCACGACTCATGTATTAGTACCAGGCCAGTACAAAAGGTATGGCAGTAAAGTTGCGCTGCATTTGATTTTCTCTATGGCTGCGATGGATCTTCGTGAAATCTTCGGGGTGTTTTGGTGTGACACTACACCTGGAGCCAGTTTGTGAACAAAACGGCGACACCGTCGACAGAGTACAGAAGTCCTTGAAAGGCTCGACGATCACTTCGACCTCTTTCATAGTGGATAAATAAGCACGAACGTAATGATATTATCCATCATGCTCTCGATTCTCTCGATCGCGAATGATTGAGGGGAAATGAACGGAGGTGGAGGTCTTTGGACGAACCCCAATATCAACGGTGAATATTGGGTGTGGATGTGCACTGTACGGTGAGTTACAATCCATGTGCAGGGAACTCCACATACCAAGATTCGCGTGGAGAGAAACCCACCCAGTGACCGATCTCAAGAGACGAAGTAGACGTACCCATACGGACAATTACCTATAAGTATCAGGTCAGTCCGCTCGAACTCCCTCACCATCCTCCTCCTCATCAAATTTCAGCTCTCACGACTACTCTTCCTACCCTACACCACCAACGATGTTCTCTGCACGCTTCATGTCCTCGGTCGCTCTCTGCGTTGTCTACTTGACAACCATGAACGTTGCCAGTGAGTATACACCAGCCTGTCCCCACGATGTACACAGAGCTGACATCACTCCTACTTCAGATGCTTCCCTTCTCCGTCGTGGTAAAAATCTTGCCGCCCTTCGTAGTACTCGACCCATGCTAACATGGTGACCGTGATAGGTGGCCCTGAGATCTGCACAGACGCTCTCGACGGCTCAGGATGCGCCAACTACCAAGTCACGAAGGACTGCTGCGCCGCCGTGAACCAGAAGGCGTACTTCAACGAAGTTTCGACCGAGTGCTGGCCCTACTCAGGCCCCGCTGGCAACAGCGTCGACACTGGGGCTATGGTGAAGTGCTGCGGGAGCAGGGGGAAGGGGAGTTCCGCAACAAATTACGGTAGCGCTCCGGTTTGTTAATTGGGGAGATGGAGCGGGGAGAGAACGCCAGAGCTACGGCCACGACTTTGTACTTACAGTTCCTTTCTCTAATAATTTGGTGGTCCACCATCTTGGATCAACGAGTTATATGCACTCCCTGACTGGTACTCAGTATGCCAGTCTTGCACCTCGAGCTGTTGAAGAAGAGAACAAGAGCGCGATACTGGAAAGGACGCACCCAAGCGAGCATCAGTACAGATGTGCCGTACGACAGGCCTGAGCAGAAGAAGCGTTGTGAGAGGCCCAAAGAGCAGACGGTCAAGATGCAAGTGTCTCGGCGCCAACGTGGCGAGGGCTGAGCGCCCTGCCAGTGCCACCCGGATCCAAACAAGGACATACAACGACCATTTTCGGCGAACGCGACGCGACGCGTTCAAGTCGTCCCCTTGCTTCTGCTCCTCTACGTGCTCACCGTACATACCCATACCACCCTGACAAAAACTGGACACACCCTTTGACGTGCGTGGGATACCACTGGGCTACACATTGTCACTTGTGCTTCCCTTGTGCTTCACATCAGTGTATACATCTCAGACGGATGAACTGCATCTAAGATCGCTGAAGCCGACCTATTTCTATAACTTTCGAAATAGCTCCATTCTGGGGGGAAGCAAGTACGAAATCAAAGAATACTCCCTAGCGACGACGTTGGCTGGTATAAAATTCACGGACTACACATCTTTTTGATTCGTCACACGTAGTGAGGTGCGTCCCAGCATTTCCTAAAGGTAGGCCACTTCTGATGGCACTGTCCGGCCTGAAGGCTTACTTCCTGTTGCGTATACACAGGATTACGAATGACTTCCATATATATCGAACAAAGAAATAATCAAGTCAACAAAGCCTTTGCCTACACGTAGCCCATTTCTGAGGACGAGACTGCTTGTGTCATGATCATGGCTGTTCGTTTCAGTGCCTGATTATCTTCAGGTATTATGAGCTAAGGCTGGTACCATCATTCGTAGTGAGTTCTAACTTCTCTCCCGAAGGAGCAGGTCTAGAAGCTTTGGCGTCCAGTCTGGCGTCCATTATCCTTAAGGCTGCACTTCTGAACGCGCATGTTGTACACCGTTTCACCTCGTACGACGTTCGCAGAGTTTGTCTATGCCACAGCATCTAGGCACTGATTCTTGGACTACATTATTTGCAAACGCTGTTCTAAGAGAGAATAGAGGCGATACTCTTGACCCGCTGTCGCCTTGTCATTGGCAGGACGGCCATGCTCTTGTTCACGACTTTCTTCTCTTCCACGACGAGCTATTTTGAGTCCTCTAGGCAAGCGCCTGAGATGCAATATATAAACTCGTATTCGTCCCCTCCAACTAATCATCCGCATTCGACACTCACATACACACAAACGTCTCTCTATTCATCTGTATCATGCAGCTCACCACCGTCTTCTTCACCTTGGTCTCTGCACTCCTTTTCATGACTCCTGCAGTCACTGCGAAAGTCGCCTGTGACCCCTGTAAACTATGATTTCTCTTTCTTACGCACGTAGGAAATAACTGACACGCTTGGTTATAGCGTCCGCCTGCAACGAAAGGAATGTTTATGCACCTGCACATGCCTGCAAGTACACCGTGAACCAATGTGACCAGAACGGACCCATTTTTAGTGGGAGTAAGTTACTCTTTGCAATATTGATACCTCTCCCCAATCATGGGTGACATTTTTGACTGACAAATTTATCTCTGGTCTTCCATCGCGCAACAGCGTGTGTGTCTACAACAGAGGGCTTGGTGTGCCAATAGGTGTACAAACGAGGATCTCTTGAATCTATAGTCATCATCACCTCGTATCGTAGCTGTGTAATTACTCGTCAACCGTTCTCTGCGAGCATTTTGTTAACACCAATGTTGATCCTGGGATATATCGTTCGGTTCATAAAGTGGGCAAGACTCAATAGTGTTTTTGAATGACTTCAAGGTCTTCAATAATGCGGACGAATATATTCTGTATTTCTTCTGATTTTACAGAACACTGGAGCTTGCAATAGCTAGCTTCGAACATTCACACCCGTGAGCGGATTTTCGGAACATAATTTGACTTGATTCATGATCAACCTCGTGTTTCAGTCGTGGTGAAGCATCGCCAGGGAGACCGCCACTGATCGAGAGCCATGCCCTAAAAGGGTGGACAATGACACTTCCGACACGCGAGCTCCCGGAGCTGTGCCCGGACATGAAAACGACGGTCATTTGTAATGAGACACAAGGCCTGTTTGTCGCGTGGCCACCAGTATATATACCCGCCCGACTAGCCTGACGATACGGCCACTTTTCCTCCCCGCGAGTCGCCTCCGAGTATATCGGATCTCTCTCCATTAAGCTCTGTCTTTGTCTTTCGCTCTCAGGTTTCTCACGTATACGTGTCATAAACCATGGCCGACAACGCACGCAGGGGCACAGGCGTACCCCTAAATCCAATCTCATCCTCCGTCGACGCTCTTCTTCATCTCTCGGAGCCCCAGTTACCCAACGATTCACCCCGGGAGCGCAATCCCAATACACTCCACAACCTTCTCAGCGACGCAAAATCCACCCTCGCAAACGACCTCTCCACAGTCTCTACGTCCATCTCCCGCATCCAGGACGACTTCACCCGTCTCACTGGCAAACCACCTCGCAAGCGCCTAGAAATCTTCTCTCGCGTCAAGACGATTCGCGTGCCGAAGCAGGCGTATGGTTCGCTTCAGCGAGACCTGGAGAAAGTCGCGTCCACCGTGAGCGAGGGATGGGGGGATTCAGTCTTGAGTAAAGTTGAGGCTATGCAGGAAAGATTGATTGAGAAGTGGGAGGCAGAGCAGAAGGTGCGAGAGAACGTATATCAGCGGAGGATCGAGGAGGCCACAAGAGACCGCGATGAACATGTAGAGGCGCAGGTCGCCGCAGAGAGTATCATCGAGACTTTCCGAGAAAATGCGCGCACATCTCTTGCTGAGAAAGAGGAAACTCTGAAGCAGCTTGCGAAGGAGCAGGAAGAGAAGGACGAATTGCTGGAGAAGGTGACGAACATGGAGAGGGAAAGGGAAAACTTCGTCAAAGCCCAGGAAATGGGAACGGCCGTCATCGAAGCCCTCAAGGAGAATGTGCGTACAGAGATAACTCAGAGGGAGAGGGTCGCCGATCAGCTCTCAACGGAGAAGATGTTCAAGGCGGTATTGCAGGAGAGAGTTTCGTGTATGGCGACGGAGAGGGACGAGCTCATCAAGGCGCAAGGGATCGCGGAAACAGCAATTGACGCCCTTTATGCGAATCTACGAGCGGAAACGGCGAAGTGGGAGGATCTTGAGGAGCAACTCCATAGAGAGAAGACGAGGTCGGACGTCGAGGCTAGGATGACGGAGAGAATAGCCGACTTGGAGGCTCAGGTGGATTCGGAGCGGAAGGCAGCGGGGAAGCTTCACGCCGAATGCAGCATGCTCCACGAAGATATTTCGAAGGTGCAGCGGGAACTGAAAGACGAGAAGTGCCGAGTGGATGGCTTAATCGAGCAGGTGGTGCAGAGAAGAACAGCCATGAAGAAGTTAGAGGACGATCTCACCAAATCCTTCGTAGAGAGGAGGAGGGAGAGGAAGGACGGCGATAAACGTCTCGCAGAAGAGGCTGCTCGGGCGTCGGACATGAAGGTACGGTCAGATCAGGAGAGGGAAGAGGTATTCAAGATGCTGGAGGCGCTAAAATCGAAAATGAGGGCGGACAAAGGTGAAGCGGAGCGGCGATTGGCGGAGGAGGTTGCGAGAAGGATTAATTTGGAGAGGGAGATAGTGGTGTACCATGACAATGAGGCGAGACGCAAAGACATAGAGAGTGGAAGAGAAAAGGAGACACACTGTGTGGCGATGGAATGGGAGCTGCCAGGGCTCGAGAAACGGAATCAGGAGAGGACGGATCGAAGTGGCTCATATACGTCGCGCTGCGCAGTTCCCAGTCAGAGAACTGCTTGATGAGCGACAGGTTCGATATAGGTGTAGCGGCGTATGATTATTTATCGAGCAATTATGTATGTATAGTTACCTTGGCGTAAATGATGGTCTTATGTTCACCTCAGCACCTAGAACTACACATGGAAGGGAACGAACCTTTGAGACCTCGAAACAATCGGCCACGGTCCAGGGTGACGGCAGACGCCAACAAGTGCCAAAGAGCCAAGACGCGAGCTTGTTTCGGGTGGCTAAACAGGTGCAAATAAGGACATACAAACCTCTGTTTAGAGCGGTCGCGAAGCGACGCATTTTGACTCATGCTCAATAGATACCAGAGGCCAGCTCTCATTGTCTTCGCTTTTCTACCTTTCTTCTTCTTTGGGCACACTGATATACTTATTCGTACAAGCCCACGTTGACAGACAAAAATCACGGGCTCAACACTGCAACGACTCTTGGCTGACGCGCTGACGACAAACAAGGTAGAGAGTGGCGATAATGGGGCATGATGGAGCAGCGGTTCCGTTAGAATGGGGACCCAAGCAAAGGGGGACGGAGGTAAGGGCTGTACAAGCTGAGTCAAAAGAAGTTCAGCAGACGCAACAAGAAGAGACACGGCTCAGACTCAGAACAGGACCCTGGAGTATCTTTTCTCCCTGCTCTACCGCTGAGCTACCGGAGGACGATGAGTCTACGCGTGAACGCACTTTGTCACGGTTTGCTCTGCGACGAAACAAAGGAAAGAGGTCCATGCGCCACTCGCCATCATGAGGTGCCAAACAAAACGAAAGGTTGTGCAAAAAGTTCGTCAGGTTATAGCGAGAGACCTCTAGGCCGGATTCGAACCAACGACGGGGAGAAATCAATTCTTCATATTTTGAGCTATCTTCTCTCCCTGCTCTACCGCTGAGCTACTGGAGGTTGATAAATCTACGCATTAACGCCTCCATTGCCACAGTACGCGGAGGACGAAACAAAGGAACGAAATGACTGCGCCACCCGGCCGCTGTCTGCCGGACCAACGAACGACGCTTAGCGATAGAGTACATAGTGACAAAAAAAGTGACCTATTCGGCGTCGTGAAGGACCTTCACACTGGAGTCGAACCAGCGACGGGGAGATATGGATCTATCATAGCATCGTGTATCTTTCCTCCCTGCTCTACCACTGAGCGACCGGAGGCTGATGATTCTACCCATCAATGCCTCTATTATCACGTTCGGCTCCAAATGGGACAAAGCAAAGGTCCATGCGCCACCCGGCCATTGAGTACCGGTCAAAGACACAGGTTCTCGACGGAATGGAATAAAGTCAAAGATTACAAGATCTTGGTAGGACCTCCAGGCTGGAATCGAACCAGCGACGGGGAGATATCCTCGTCGAATGTCGACTTGTCAGTCATCTTTCCTCCCTGCTTTACCGCTGAGCTACTGGAGGTTATTGGGTCTACGTCTTATCGCCTCATCGCCCTGGTGTGCTCCGGACGAAACAAAGCAAACATGAAGGCCTGCGCCACTCGACCGCTATGTGCCCGACCAACGAACGGTTCTGAGCGATTGATAAGACAAAAAGAGCGAGCTGTTCATAATAGACCAGGAACTCCAGGCCGGATTCGAACCGACGACAGGGAGATAAAGACTCGGGAGTTAAAGCGCACCTATCTTTCCTCTCTACTCTACCGCTGAGCTACTGGAGGTTGACGAGTCTACGCGCTAACGCCTTCACTGTCACGGTACACTCTGCTACGAAACAAAGCAACGAGGTCACTGCGCCACTGGGCCGCTATGTGCCGGACAAAACAAAGGCTCTCAGTAAAAAAAGAGAGCGCGTAAAACGACCCAGGTCCTCCAGGCTGGAGTCGAACCAGCGACGGGGAGATATCCCTCCGAAACTATTGCTATGTTTCCTCCCTGCTCTACCGCTGAGCTACTGGAGGATGACAAGTCTCCGTCTCCACACCTCCATTGTCACGGTTTGCTCTGCGACGAAACAAAGCAGCAAGGTCCATGCGCCACTCGGCCGCTATGTACCGGGCGAAAACAAAGGGTTTCAGCAAAGAAAAAACGCACTATAAATTGTTCACGAAGGACCTCCAGGCCGGAGTCGAACCAGCGTCAGGGAGCTATCGATCTGACAACCATTATTCTATCTTTCCCTCCTGCTCTACCACTGAGCTACCGGAGGTTAATGAATCTACGCACCAACGCCTCAATTGCCACGGTACGTTCTGCGACGAAACAAAGGAAAGAGGTCCATGCGCCACTCGCCATCATGATGCATCAAACATAACGGAAAGCCGTGTAAAAAAGGAGTGAAACTATGGGATAGGACCTCCAGGCCGGAGTCGAACCAGCGACGGGGAGATATTCACCATGTATATAACATCTTTCCTCCATGCTCTACCGCTGAGCTACTGGAGGACGATAAATCCGCAACAACGCCTCCATTGTCACGGTCTGTTCTGCGACGAAACAAAGTAACGAGGTATCCGAGCCACTCGGCCGATGTACCTGGCCGAGGAACGGCCCTTAGCGATAGATTAGACAAAAAAAGTGACCCACTAGATTGCACTAGGACCTCCAGGCTGGAGTCGAACCAGCGACAGGGAGATGACGAAACGAGACTCAACATCTTTCCTCCCTGCTCTACCGCTGAGCTACTGGAGGACAATGAATCTACCCATCAATGCCTCTATTATCACGTTCAGCTCCAAATGGGACAAAGCAAAGGTCCATGCGCCACTCGGTCGCTATGTACCGGGCGAAAACAAAGGGTTTCAGCAAAGAAAAAACGCACTATAAATTGTTCACGAAGGACCTCCAGGCCGGAGTCGAATCAGCGTCAGGGAGCTATCGATCTGACAACCATTATTCTATCTTTCCTTCCTGCTCTACCGCTGAGCTACCGGAGGTTAACGAGTCTAGGCATTCACGCCTCCATTTTCACGGTCTGTTCTGCGACGAAACAAAGGAAAGAGGTCCATGCGCCACCCCCGAAGTGCCAAACATGTACAGAACGAAAGGCCGTGTATTAATAATAATAAAAAAGGGTGTGGTCTCTGGCAGTAGACCTCCAGGCTGGATTCGAACCAACGACGGGGAGATACGTAGAAATGCTCTCGAATATCGGACGCTCACTTCAATTTTCCATCCCTGCTCTACCGCTGAGCTACCGGAGGTTAACGAGTCTGCGCATCAACGGTCCATTATCACATGCTGCTCAGGACGTCGTAAAAGCAACGTCTCTGATCCACCCGGCGGCTGAGTGCCGGACGAAACAAAGGCTTTCAGTAAAAAAAAAGACGCACTACAAATTGTTCACAAAGGACCTCCAGGCTGGAGTCGAACCAGCGACGGGGAGAAATGGATTACACAATCGCAACATATGTCCTCCCTGCTCTACCGCTGAGCTACTGGAGGCTTGATAGTATGTGTATGGGTGGGGGCGAGGAGATGTGTGACTTACTCGATTTTGTGTTTGGGTATGCTCGCTCGAATCTAGTAAGTAAAGCCAGATATTCAGGAGTGTGAGTCAGTGATCGATCCCGAGCTGCAAGAATACAGAAAAGCAAGCCCGCAAACATATGTAGCAAACGACCCATCCAAAAAATAGGCATCCTGCAAACGGAAAACCTCCGGGCTGGAGTCGAACCAGCGACGGGGAGACTCAGATATTCATCATATCACTGACACACTGTATCACCCTGCTCTACCGGCTGAGCTACCGGGGGTTGCTTTGTTGATGGAGGTGGAGGTATAAGGAAGGAAGAAAATGGTCGAGATCGATGTACTGGTCCCGACCGCGGTGACCTAACCTCGGGGCGGGGTTCGATTGGAACAAAGGTATGAGTCGAAGTCGCCGTACAGAATAAAGCCGCCGAGCCTACCTTATACTTACTCCCTATGCACAAACCCTCTCATCGTCGCAAACGACGAGCAGCACCGACGATAGCAGTGGCCCGAGTCGAAGTTGGGTTACGTAAGATAGCATGGGAAAGGCGGGGAGCGAAAGAGGAAGTGAATTTGAGATTGGAGCGCTGCTGCATTCTCCGCTAGCCGCACAGCCAAACCCAGTCTTTACTCTCCATTTTCCGGCCTTTTCTCTTCTCTCTCTCTTTCATTCCTTTCTTTCCGCCTTGTCTAGCAAGCCCAGCTCTCTTTCTGTTTTCATATACCTCTTTCCTTTTCCTTTCCTCCGAAGCCTTGGGACGACAACGTTCAACGGTCGGAATATTTACACAGGATCTCCATCTGGCCGATATCTAAACCGCATTCCATCTATCAAACAAAGTCCCAGCACGATGTCGATGATGGCCACATCCCCCGCACAACCCCAAACGCAAACACAACATCAGCCCATCCCATCTTCATCATCCTCTTCCACCACCTCCGCCTTATCACCCTCTCTCCCCATCCCCAACACAACCGCCGATGCCCCACTGCCTATCACCCGCTCCACGTCCGTCAAGTTCAAAGATCAGGTCAGCCCGCGCGAACAACAGCAGCAACACGCCCAACAATCTCATGCACACCCGCAACAACAGCAACAGCAGCAAACACCAGAAGTCCACGTCAACGGCTCACCGTTGAAGAAAGGACCTATACAGCGCACGCCGAAGAGCTCGTTACAGGGACAGGGACAGGGACAGGATGAGGCGGCGTGGGGGAAGAATTTTTGGGTGACGCTTGTCGATCCGCAGGTGAGAGTTCTCAGCCTTGGCTTTTGGCTTTTGCTGCGGTTTTTTGGAGACGCTGCTTTACGATGTTTGTGGGGATGGCGATGGCTATTGTTAGGGTTATGATACCGAGGATGGGCTATACGTTGCCTGTAGTGTTATGCTCCGTTGTCGTGTTCGCGACGACCATCACTATCAGCAGCATCATTCTTCGTCTTCCACGCTCGCTCGCTCGCTGTGCGGGTGAACCACTCCCGCGCTTTCTCACAGCCCATAGACGATGTTCGTCCACCCATAAATGACGTTCGTCTATCCCTGCCAGCTCACCCATCATGTTGTCCTTCATCGGTATCGGTCTCGGCATCGATTGTCTCTCTATCCGAGTTCTATAATGTCCTGTCCTGTCCTGTTCATGCTATCTCCTCTTTCTCTGCTACGCTTCGAGCGACATTCACCCCTTGCAACTTAAGTTACCCTCCCCCGCCCGGCGCGCTTTGCCCCGACGCACGATTCTTACGGGCTTCCCACCCCGCTCCGTCGAAGCAAAGCGACGTTATTGCTACGTAGAATTCCTGCGCGTTGCTTGTCCATTGCCGTCGTGGCAATACCGTCGCATATCGCGGCAATGGAATCCTTTGCCGTCGTGGCAATATCCGCGTATGTAGGGACGCGAGAGGTGAGAGGCGAGAGGCGAGAGGAAAGGCGTTCCTGGGCCTATCATAGTTCGAATTTTCGCACCCTTCGTACTCCTGTCCGCTTATGTATTACCAGTCGTCCGTCCGTCTGTGGAGTCTGAGTAGCTTATTAGCAGATTCGTATGTCAGTCTGCTGTTCTTCATGTTCGTCTGGCTGGAGCGCTAGAGGCGTAGAAGCCCGTCACGCTAGACCTTGTCGTTGACATAGACGTAGCCTTGGACGTGCGCAGGGACAAGGGACAGGGACAGGGACATAGCCGAGGCAGGCTTCGAATTCTAAATTCTGATTCTGGCGGACAGCACTGGGTTGAACGTCGGATGCGAATTGCGTTCCGTTGGGGGACGTTGGGGGATGGTGGAAATGTGTGAGGTAGAGAATGAGGTGTGGCGTGTGGGGGCCCCTAGCCCTATACCGCGACCTGAAGCGATTTTGAGTTGACTTGAATTCAGGTTCTTTCGACGCGTTTCTCTCTATTCCTCTTCTTCCCTTTTTTTTTTTTTTTTTTTTTTTTTGGCCTCGTCATGCTCGCGATTCGTGCTCCTCGAACCGAACCGAACCGAACCGAACCTCGTTACTGACAATCTCTATCTCTATCTTATTCTTATTCTTTCTCGGTCGATCGCCACCGTCTTGGTTATTGAAACGCGGCGAAACGAAACGAATCTCATTCAACGGCGGCTATACGGCATGGAACGAAACGAAATGGGATGGGAATGGTATAATAGACCGGCGTGTCGTTTTTCGCTTGTCCGTCGACGGGCGAAGTTAGTTGGGATCCGCCTGTGGGCAATTTCGTGTACGTCCGCTTTTCTATTTTCTGTCTATCTTCTGCTTTCGTTTCGATTCGTATTTCTACTTACACGAACGCGTCTCATCCTGCCACCGACACCGACGCCACCTCCTCCCTCTTCTGTTCTCTACTCTTCCTGTCCGGGTCGCTCCAATTGCCATCGTTCGAACCCGCCGCCTCCTCCCTTCCCCCTCCGTATCCTCACCTTTCTTTCTTTCTTCCTTTCTTTCTTTCTCTACTCTCACATCTCTCTCTCTCTCTCTCCGCCCCAACCTCCTCTGTTCTGTATTCCACATCCTAACTCATCCCCCACCCCCACTCTCGAACAGCCTCCCCCCAAGCGAAGAAGGCGAATGGTGGGAAATAAGCGACAAGACCCGCGGCGGGCTGCCGTATTACTACCATACGAAGACGGGACGGACGGTCTGGGATAAACCGGAGGGGTTCGTTATTCCGTTGACGGTGCTGCAGGTGAGATTTTATTCTCTCATTTTTTCAGGAGGATACTTGGGGTTTTTTTGGGGGGGCGGTTCGTTGTGTCTGGTTTGTTGGTCATCCTGTTTGTCGGTGGCTGGCAGGACGGATAGCAAAAAGGTGTGCGGGGCTTGGTGGTCGCGCGTTTCCGCTTTGGACGTTTATCTCTATTCTACCGAACGTACAGCGACATTTCTCTTGCTGGATTCAGCGCGGCTTTTGGCCCGCTGTGTGGCGCAGAGGGCTTTTTGAGACCGTCCAGCCGGTCTCCTTATCGTCCTTCCTCTAATTCTTCCTGTTCCTCTTCATTTTCTTTCCACCTTTCTCTTAATTTCAATCCTTCTTCCCTTCGTGACTAACCTCCCGTGAATCAAACAGAACACAGCCCTCGGCCGCCGTCTCTCTAAATCCTTCGACTTCACGACGTACGCAGACATCTCTACCTCCGGCACTGGCTCGCCTCCTACCAACTCAGCCGCTGCCACCACATCTTCCCCCTCTACCACCACCGTATCTCCCTCTCCATCCCAGCAACACCAGCAACACCAGCAACAACAACAGCAACCTGACGCATTTCAATCGAACCAAGCACAACAGCCCTCGGCTTGGTCCAACTCTAATAATAATAAAGCAGGACATGGACAACATCATCGGAGGCGCTCGTCGTCTTCTACGCGTGCGCGGTCGCATTCTGCGTCGAAAGCTAATGGTCACGCGAACGGGAATGGAGGCGTCGGGAATGGAGGCGTCGGGAATGGCAATGGCAATGGCAATGGCAACGCAGGGAACGGACATGGGAAGCAAGCACATTCGACCCCGGCGTCACCACAAGGCCTCCAACAACGCAGTCTATCCTCCTCCGAATCAACACATTCTCAATCGTATTCGCACGCGCAGGCACAGTATGCGCAGGTGAGGTCGTATTCATCGCACGGGTACGGACACGGGCATGGAGGACACGCAGGACACGGAGGACATGGGTTGGGATTGGGATTGGGTGTGAGGACGGAGTTGGCGCCGATACCGGGGTCTCCGTACGCCACGGAGAAAGAGGGGAGTACGAATGGGGATGGCGGTAGGGATAGGGAGAGGGAGGGACGTGGGGAGGATAGTGTGCCGGGGACGCCGAGTTCGTCGAGGTTCGGTATGGGAATGGGCTTGGGCGGGTTAGGGAAGAAATCAGGGGAGAGAACGAGGGATCCACCGTCGCCTTCACCTTCACCTTCGAGGCTACGTCTCTCGCCATCCGGGTCTGCGAATGGATCGGGTCCTCCGAGCCCAAGTCCGAGCCCGAGTCCGCAAATGAGACATCCACCGTCGCTCATGCCCGCCACCGCCACCTCTTCCTCTCCATCTCCCTCGCATGGCCATGGTGCAAGCACGAATTCGAATTCGAAGGCAAGCGCAGGTTTCAAACCGAAAAAGGTTCCGCCTCAGTCTCTGAATGCGGCGGTCGAACTTATATCGGGGAGTCCGCCGGGGACGCCTGTATATACGCATTCTCCGGGGGCTGGGTCGGGAGCGGGGTCGCCATTTGGTCCTAGGACGACGCAAAAATCGCCACGGGTGTTCGTAAATGAGGGAAAGGACAAGGAGAAAGAGAAAGAGAAGGAGAAAGAGGGGGATGGGGATACGGTTTCGACGGAGAGTGGGTATGCGTCGCAGGGGGATCGGGAGGGGACGTCTGGGTCGGAGAGGGAGAGGGAGAGGGAGAGAAGGAAGGGGAGTGGGAATGGCGTTGGCGGGGGTGGGGGTGGCACTGGGATGGGGATGAATGGGGGCATGAATGGGGGAGCGGGAACGGCGCTGAATGGGAATGGGAGTGTGAATGTGAGTATGAGTGTGAGGATGAGGGGGAAGGAGATTAGTGGGCCTGTTTTCGATAATGGTAAGTGTGTCTGGTCTTTTTTCGTTACTTTCTTTTGTCCTTGTTGGTGGTGGTGAGGGCGAAGCTGACGGTACGTTGACTATAGAAGCGACGCTGAACCTCAGTCCTGTCAAGTCGAGAGCAGGGGGCAGGCCGATCCCTGTGCAGGGCAAACCGCCGACGCTACAGAAGGGGCAGATCGCGACGTTGAGTACTGGGTGCGTGCGCCTGCCTTGCTCTCTCCGCTCCACGTTCCCGGCGCTCTTTTCACTTGACGCGTTCACTGACATGGATATATGCTACTCATTCGTGGGTGTGATCTGGCCGTTCTCCGAATACAGGCTGTATCCGATCCTACCGCAAGCGCTGGCAGAGGACATACAACAGTTTGTGGAGAGTGATTTCGCGAAGCAGTATTTCTCGACGCATAAGACGGGTTTTATCTTTCGGAGGAAGGTTCCAATGGAGCAGATGATGACTTGGCAAAAGGTCCGTTTATCCCGTTGTTCCTCAACCCCCATCGTAATTTTGATCATTGACTTGATTTTGTGTGCATGCGGCAGACTTCGCTCGCCGGCCCTCTTCTCAACGCGAACCGCTCCCTGCACAAAAACGCCGTCAAATCGTTCAAAATCATCCAACGACTGATGGGCGACACCCGTGGGCCCTCCTTTCGTGGAGGTGGCGGTGGCGGGGGTGAGCAGCTCGCGGCCGTCTCCTCTGCGAACGCGTCGTCCGGCTCGTTCCATTCGTCGAATAGTGCGTCGGGGCATGGCGGTGGCGGTGGCGCAGGGGGGCCTGGTGGATTGGGTGGAGGAGCGGCTGGGAAGGCGTTGTTGGAGGAGGAGAGGTGGTTGCTTGGGGAGGGATTGACGCATGGTGAATTGAGGGACGAGATTTATTGTCAGGTTATGAAGCAGCTGACGGGAAACCCGAATCCGTACGTGCCTCTCCTCTTCATTTTGGTCGCTATATGCGCTAATTCGATGCGGTACATAGCGAAAGCGTCTTCAAAGGCTGGCAGCTCCTCTGTGTCCTCCTGGTCACCTTCCCACCCTCCAAAAACTTTGAAGCCTATCTACACTCCTTCCTCCACCAGCGCACCTCCCAAACCGAATCCCGTGTCGACGTCATGGCGAAATACTGCCTCAAACGCCTCGCCCTCATCGCCAAAAAAGGCCCCCGCGGTAAAGCGCCATCCCTCTCCGAAATCGAAACCGCATCCGACGCCGCCTTCAACCCTTCCACCTTCGGCGAATCGCTCGACTTCATCTTCCGCCTCCAGGAGCGGATATATCCGAGCCAGACGTTCAAGGTCCCGATCGTCTTGCCGTTCTTGGCGGATGGGATTTTGGCGCTGGGCGGGACGAAGAGCGAGGGCATATTTAGGGTGCCCGGGGACGGGGAACAGGTGGGGGAGATGAAGTTGAGGATTGATAAGGGGTATTATACGCTTGAGGGGGTGGACGATCCAAATGTGTTGGCGAGCTTGTTGAAGCTTTGGTTGAGGGAGCTATTGGACCCCTTGGTGCCCGATGAGATGTGCGTTTTTCTTCGTATTCTGCCCGTGCGTACGTGCGTGCTGACGCCTGTTGGTAGGTATAACGATTGTATCACGCACGCGCACGACCCAGAAGCGTGTGTCGCCGTCGTGTCGAGGTTACCGACAATCAATCGCCGCGTCGTCCTCTTCATCGTCTCTTTCCTCCAGATATTCCTCGACGAGCGAATATCGAAGATTACGAAGATGACGTCTGCGAACCTTGCGCTCGTTATGGCTCCGAATCTGCTGAGATGTGATTCGGAGAGTATGGCCGTTGTGTTTACGAATGCTTCGTGAGTCCTACTTCCCTATGAATGAACTGATGCTGATCCTAAAACGGTGTGCTAGGTATGAGCAGACGTTCGTGCATAATCTGCTATTGCACCTTAGGTGTAACGAGGTTGACCCGGACTATAAGCCTCAGCATGGGCTTGGGGCTGTTCCGCAGACACCGCGGCCGTCGAGCTCGAAGGCACGGAACCGACGTACCTAGTCTCACCGCCCGTTAAATTCAACATTCACTTGCAGGCTTGTCCTCCTCCCTTTTCTCTGTTGGTTTCGATACGCTCTGAATGGACATGGCACCTTGCGGCGGGGCGATTTGGCGATTTCTTTGTGGTCTGTTCTGTATGTCTCTTTAAACCTTTGCATCGGCCCTCGTGTTGTGTTCGGCTCGTTCTTTCATTCGTTTTTCTTCGCCCCCAAGCTTTATGCTATTGTTCCATTATTCCTTCTTTCGCATGTGTATGTAGTCGTTCTGCCTCTCTCCTTCGATACACATTCACACTCTTTCCTCTGCCTGCGCACCCTCACTCTGACTCTCATCCTCGCCCAAACCGAATCTTCCTCTCGCCTTCAATGTCCTAGCATGTACCGGACAATCTCACACTCGCTTATTTCACATCCCTCGTCCGTCTCCCGCTTCACCTTCATATACCATTCCATCTCCTCTTCGACCTTCCCAACTTGTAGATTCATTCCAACATGATCCCATGGACTCTTCCGCCGACATATTCCATCTCACTGCATCTCTGGATTAGTAGTAGCCTCTTTTCTTTTCTCGGTTTCTTTGCCTCCGCGCACGCGTTCCTTTTCCTTCCTCCAGTCCCCTCCATCCTTTATCTCTCTGTGTCCTGTGATCACCTTCCTCCCTTGATATCCCATGGCCAGTCCGTCCGTCCTACTCTCTTGCAATACGTATAATCCAATACATGGGGCTCGGTTTCTAATTTATACCCTCCTTCACCATCGCATAACATCCATATCTCGGTTTCGGTTCACGGCACTAACGCCACCCGGAGGGATATCACGTTGGCCTTGCCGAGTTGCACTTCTGCTTCAGGAACGGTAAGTGTTGAGCTCCCTTGGCTTAGAGGACCTATCCGGTCCTGGTCATAGGACTGATGGCAGTCATGTACGTTTTTTCACACCTCGTCATTCTTACCGGGTTTTCTTTATCCGGTACTATACTAACGCGTGAATTCCTATTGTTGCAGAGACAATATGTTCGAAGGCCAACTTCCCTTCTCCCATCTAACTACTGCAGGCCTAGGGAAGTCTTTGGCTTTGATCCGCCTGAGGAGCGTGTTGTTGTCGATGAATCAGCGAGAGAAATTTGCCAGAAGACTGATGCAGACCGCTTGCAGTAAGGCTCTCGATGTTCAGACATCGGCAACGGGTTTGCCATGGCGCTGTGGTTCTCAAGGCCTTGGGTGTACATTTTCCAGCGAATACAAGGGACTACATAGAGTGATGAGCCCTCTTCTTTCAGCTGACGAAGACTAGGCTATGAAGACCGAAAACGTATATCGACCAATGAAGAGAAGCGCCCTCTGCATCAGTCATCCTCGAGGTCGAGTCATTCAAGTCTGGAGTAAAAGGTCGACCCTAAAATGTTTCATCGGTCTTGGTCATCTGGTATTCTTTTGGATATAGCTTTGCGGTCAGGCGGTACTGTGGATCAGTACGATCATATAAATGCAGAGGCTCAAGGGTGTTGTTTTGAATTATCCTTGCATCTTCATCTCACCTCGTCCTCTCCAGTTACCGCTAGCTAGCTCCTCGCTGCTGCTCAGTCTGCACTCAGGTCTTGGACTAGGTGCTTTATAGCTTGTGCTTTCTTGATTGGAAGCTTCTTGATACTCGTTCAACTTGGTAGCTACTTGCTGTATCTCGAAAATATGAGCTCTGGAAACACATTCTCTATGGCTCAGTTCCGCTCTCAGTCGCTGTTCCTCCCGCATAACTTCCGGCAGGTCCTTCGAAACAGCGTTCAAGGCGGGCCTCCCGTTCTCGGATACGCTGTCTTCGTCAACAGGTTCGTTGAACGCTGATCCATTCACTTCTTCCACCTTCCTGTCGCCGTCAAATCCAGACGTATGGACTGACATTCTGCTATGTACGTCTAGCACGCAACAGCTACGATCCGTCGCAGCCCTCGGGTTCGACTTCGTGTGGCTCGACCCGGAACACTCTTCCATGAACGTCGAGACTTTGACCGAATTGATCCATACCGTCAGTTTCGCAAGCGAGGGGCGAACCGTGCCGGTGGTGAGGGTGCCGGGTCATGGTCATGAATGGATCGCTTCGTCGTTGGATGCTGGAGCTGGAGGCATCATGATCCCTCAGATCGACACTGGTGAGCTTACTGTCCGTTCGAGTTTCTATATACCGATAGCTGACTCGTGCCTTGTAGCGGAGCAGGCACGAGAGGTCTGTGCCTCTGTGACGTTCGGAGCAAAGAACGGCGGAACTCGGTCTGTGCCACCGTTCCGTCTCATTCGAGGCGTCACGGATGTGGTGCCAGAGGGTAAGACGATAATCGACGTCTGGAATGAGTATCCAGCCATCATAGCTCAAATCGAGTACGTGCTATCGACCCATCTAATTACGGATACATCCAACAGACAATCTGACGTATGTTCATGCAGGTCTATGAAAGGAGTCGAGAATATCGAGGAGATCTGTCAGGTGGAGAGAATAGATTGCATCTTTGTGCGTCCTTTCTTTCTGTCTCTAGGTCGATGTCACGCTAATATAACTATTACCATCCACGTAGATCGGTCATCTCGATCTTCGTATCAGCATGGGCCTCCCAATGCAACGTGGAGAGGTCGACGAGCCAGAGTACGCCGCCATCGTCAAGAAGGTGAACGATACGGCGACGAAGTATGGCAAGGCTATCGGCGGTTCTGCCTACCCACCCCGGGTGAAGGAACAGGGTGTGGGGAAACATTTCATCTTGATTGCTGGGTGTGTGGACGTTTCCTTTAATTTCTCAGAGTAACGCGGGAGGTCATTTCCTGACTCTGTGTTTGGAATAGCGACGCCCTTCACCTGCAGCAGGATAGGAAGACCCTCGCCAAGGCGCGTGACTTATTCCAAGAACCTGCACTAGAGCGACAGAAATTGTAGTTGTTGGACGAAGTGATAATGGTTGATGTGCGGAGACAATGTATGGACTTTTCCTTCGACTGTACACTGGCATCTCGAATCCAATAGATGGTAGCTCTCACGTATGTTCTCAATCGTCCATGGGAGGGGGTCAGCCGCACTGCAACATTTAGAGTGACTCCATGATCTGATTCAGATATCTAGCAACAGTCTCCGCGCCAGCCTTCACCTCCGCCTGATCCCTAACGATCACCATCTCCATCATCCTCGCAAACTTGTCCGGGTGCCATCTCAGCAACGCATTCCTGACCCTCTGCTTATGTGACTGTCCTTCCGAGTGAAGTGGTGAAAGTATAAAGTCTCGTACGTCAAGGAACGTGATCTCTTCAGCATTGAACGGTGGGTTGGCCATTGGCCATCGGATGCTCACGAATGTGAGGAAGCGTGTCGAACTCGTCGTGGTTGATAAAATTGTAGTCCAATCCGTCTCGTAGGCAGTCCAAGCTTCCAAGATGGCTCGGTCCGACCTTTGTCGACTGCGAGCCTCTCGCTGTGCCTTCTCCTTCCGCTTGTCCTCTTCTCTCGCCCTCTTCTCCTGTTTCTCCCTCTTTCGCCTCTCTTCTCTCTCTCTCTCCTTTCGCTCCCTCTCCATTTCCTTTCGCTCTTCTTCTCTCCTTCGCTCTTCTTCAGCTTTCCTCATCGCCTCCCTAAGCTTCGCCTGTCTCGCACGTTCCTCTTCGATCTTCCTCCTCGCCTCATGATCCTTGGTCCTATATTCCCTCAGCTCCGCCTCCAGCTCTTTCACCTTGATATTTAACAGACCAATCTTCTCGATCGACTCCTTCTTCTCCCGAATATACCTCTGCTCCGCCTCCACTACCTTTTGCATCGCATCCCTCGTCTGCTCCTGTGCATCCTTCTCCGCCGCCTTCACCGCAGTGAGACTCGATTCGAGTTTCCGCTTCGCCTGGTCGCTCCGTGAGAGCTGGCCTTCCGCGTTCTCTCTTCGCATCGTTTCTTCTCGAAGTCGACGTTGGGTGGTGGTCAGATCCTGCTGCGCCATGTCCAGTTCTCCTCGAAGCGTCAACGAGATGTTCTTCTCCGCCTCCAACGACTTCTCCAGACCGGTTCGAAGGTCCTTCTCCACCTTCAGCGTCCTCTGAGCCATCTCCAACTCGATCTCTCGAGTCATCCTGTCCTTCCGCTCAACGTCGAGCTCGAGTAATGCCGCCTCGCGCGCCGGGACTTCCAGCTGCACTGTAACCTCCAGCAATTCGTTCGCCTCCTTCGCCTCCTTCAATTGGTCGCCCAGCTCCTTGGCCTTCTTCTCCTCAACTTCTATCCGCTCCTCCAGCTCGTCCCTTTCGCCCGTAACCACCTCCCTGGTCTTCAACTCCTCCTCCGACAACGCCTTCATCCTCTCCAACTCCCAATCCAACTCTTCTACCCTCCGTACCTCTCCCTCCCACCTCCCCCTCATCTCCTCCCTCTCCGCCACCACCACCTCCTTCACCGCTCTCAACCTCTCGACCTCTCGCTTCGCCTCACCCAACTGTCTCTCCGCCCTCTTCGCCTTCGTCTGCTCGTCCCCGAACTTTTGCAATAGCCTATCTCGAACGTCGTGCGTTTGTTGGAGTTTCAAAGTCAGAGAGGCGAGCTTGGAGTCGAGCGTCAGTTCTTTTGTCTGTATGTCGGAGAGTGTGGCATCGGCCTGGTCTTGGAGTTCGGCCTGCACTGAGGTTCGGACGCGAGACTCGAAGTCCTCCAGGTGGCCCTTCAGGTCTGGATGCGTGTCCGCGAAGTTGAACTTGAACACGGATCCGTCGTCTCCGTCTCCTTCCTCGGACGAACGGAGAGAGTCGTCGAGGGAGTCGAGCCGGTAAGCGAGGTGCTCGAGCATGTGGCGAGGGACTTTTAGGGTGTTCGAGTCCTTTGAACTCGAGAAAGAGGACCAGGGGCGGTCTTCGAAGTGGTCTGGATGAGATGGTTCGGACGTGACGAGGTCATGCGAGAGATCGGCTAGATCGGATATTGTGTGGACGAGCGATCTGAGGAGGTTGTGTAGGTGCGAGGAGAAGGAGGATTCTAGGAGGGTGAGGAGGTCCGGCCATTGAGATTTGTGTGGCGTCGAGAGCGGTGGGCGTTGTGGCGGAGAGTCGAGCACATCCTTGGAGATGATTTGGATGGGCGATGCGAGTTGTGTGGTCGAATATGAAGGAGATGAAGAGGTGAAGTGGCTCGTTGACGTTGTTGGTGTCAGTGTTGGTGTTGGAAGTGAGAAGATGGAGTCGGAAAGGTCGATGCTAGTATTGGCCGAAGACCCGAATGAGGCGTCGGACAAGTACAATGGAGGGTGGACGAAGGAAGGAGAATTCATGCTGCTCCAAATTTTCGTGGTTATATGACTTTCGTATCGCAAGCGCTATGGGTATGCAAAGAATGTAAGCCTTCGGCCTCGATGGTCCCACCAGAAATGGCTCCGGAAACACTGGGACGCACCTCGCTCCGTGTGACAATTCAAAGAGGCGTACAATCTGCTAGCACTTATATTGCACAAAGTCGTCGCTAGGCTACCTCCAAGGTGTTCTGATGTTGTACTCGTGCTCCTAAAGATAGCTGCTTGACACTTAAAGCAGTAGGTCGTCTTTCGAGCAACTTCCGAAACACCCTTGCGTGCGGTTTACACGTGGGAGGTGTATATACTAACGTTGAAGCACAAGTGACGAGATATATTCTTGTAGCGTCCCAGACACGTCGGAGAAGATACGTTCAGTCTTCAGCAGGGGGATATAAGCATGTACGGTGAGCACGTAGAGGAACTGAAGCAAGGAGCCGGCACTAATTTCATCATGAACGCGTCGCGTCGTTCCCCGAAAATGGGCGTTGTTTGCTCTTGTTTGGATAGGTGGCGAGACATCCCTCGCCACGTCAGCGCCGAGATGTTCGTCTAACATCCATCTTGATCGTCTGGTCTTTTCCTTGTTACCTCTCACTTGCCCAACCCCTTTAGCTCACGGCATTCGAACTCTGCTGCAGCGCACGCAGACGAGACTGGACATCTTGATCGTCTGGTCTTTTCCTTGTTACCTCTCACAACGCTGCAGGTATATCGTACGGCATATCTGTACTAGGGCTCGCTTGGGTGGGTCCTTTTCACTATCGCGCTCTCGTTGTCTCCTTCAGCAGCTCGAGGTGCAACCTACCAGTTGATAAGCGTGCATACAACTTCAAGTTGAATCATCATGGCTTGATGCAAAGTGGCAGACCACCACATTATTAGAGAAAGTGACTCTAAGTATAAAGTCTTCGCCACATCCTTCGTTTCCTCACCTCGCAGCTTCATACATATACCTCCTCCGACTAGCAAACCGGAGCACTACCGTAATTCGTTGCGGAACTACCCTTCCCCCTGCTCGAGCAGCACTTCACCATCGCACCAGTGTCGACGCTGTTGCCAGCGGGACCTGAGTACGGCCAGCACTCGGTCGAAACTTCGTTGAAGTACGCCTTCTGGTTCACGGCGGCGCAACAGTCCTTCGTGACTTGGTAGTTGGCGCATCCTGAGCCGTCGAGAGCGTCGGTGCAGATCTCTGGGTCACCTAGAATTATCACAATGTCAACATGGCTCGATGACCACGAAGGAAGACAAGTTGTTTACCACGACGGAGAAGGGAAGCGTCTGAAGTAGGAGTGATGTCAGCTCGGTGTACATCGTCGGGATAGGCTGGTGTATACTCACTGGCAACATTCATGATTGTCAAGTAGACAACGCAGAGAGCGACCGAGGACATGAAACGTGCAGAGAACATCTATGGCAGCGTTTGCTAGGAAGGGTATTTGGGAGAGATAGGATTTGACGAGGAGGAGGATGGTGAGGGAGTTCGAGCGGACTGACCTGATATTTATAGGTAACCGTCCGTACGGGTACGTCTACTTCGTCTCTTGAGATCGGTCACTGGGTGGGTTTCTCTCCACGCGAATCTTGGTATGTGGGGTTCCCTGCACATGGATTGTAACTCACCGTACAGTGCACATCCACACCCAATATTCACCGTTGATATTGGGGTTCGAGCTGGTAGTTCTATCAGTCGTCCAAAGACCTCCACCTCCGTGCATTTCCCCTCAATCATTCGCGATCGAGAGAATCGAGAGCATGATGGATAATATCATTATGTTCGTGCTTACTCATCCACTATGAAAGAGGTCGAAGTGATCGTCGAGCCTTTCAAGGACTTCTGTACTCTGTCGACGGTGTCGCCGTTTTGTTCACAAACTGGCTCTAAGTGTAGTGTCACACCAAAATAGCCCGAAGCTTTCACGAAGATCCATCGCAGCCATAGAGACAATCGAATGCAGGGCAACTTCGCTGCCATACCTTTGTGCTGGCCTGGTACTAATACATGAGCCGTGCTCACACGACGTTTTGAGCGCCTCATATTGAGCGTGTGAGATATAAATAACCGTGATGTACTGAAGGACCCCGCTTCTTTGGACTCCTATCTTGCGGCGGTGAAGTGATCTTTGGCAACAATGATAGTTTTCGGGCACGTTTCGCTAACTCGTCTGCCTCTGATGGCGTTGCGACGATCATGCACAGGACAGGGAAATGATCTTGCCAGAGTTGTGTGTACCCCTCTTTCACCTGGACAAAATAACTCTCGATGCACTACTTCTAGTAATATGCAAGGAGAATACACCGTCACTTCACAGTGTATCCTTTGGTGAGAGATGGCAAGTGGACAATGAGAATGATGGTCGGTGCCACCGCCACAACACTACTCATCCTGGCCGGCGTCTATTTTCCGAAACACTCAGAACTGAGAAAACATATCTCCCAGTCAGCGAATGATCAACTGACCAGAGTGATCTCGCCCGCCTTGTGTCGTCCAGGTGAGGAGACTGCCAAGATATTGTGCACTTGTGTACCAGTTGTCATTTTGACGGTTCAGCCTTGGGAGCTGTCGACCCACCGTCTTTGATTTGATTCATTCCAAAGGGCTCCTTTGGATTCGTGAAGAGAGTCAAGCAATCCCCCTCTCGTATGATACCTTTGCTGAGACCGAAGCTGCCATATTCCGCTGGGTGTTATACGGGATGTCTTTGGTGTTTCCTCGAGCACTGACTGTTCGATTTATCGTGCAAGCATACCTTCCGGTGAGTGAGCTCCGTCTCATTTCCAGCCCATTAGCTCATGTATCCAGCCCAGACATTTCACGACCCCACCTCTACATAGGAGATGTATTCCGAATGCACTGCCGTATTAAGCTCGAATGAAACGCAGCCCATCGCGGTGAGCGCTTGTTCACCCGTAAGTATTCAGATGATATATCCACTCGAAATCACTGTGAACTGCGCCGCCGTCAACCAGCAGGCGTACTTCAACGAGGCAGAGAAGCAGTGCCAGCCGTACGGTGGACATCTCGGGAACAGCGTCGACACGGGTGCTATGGTTAAGTGCTGCTCGAGCAGGGGTCGCGGAAGCAAGGCTGTCTAGCTGATACGATCATGAAGCTTTGAGGAGGACGGGGTAGAGACTGGATGGTGCGCGGTGTTGAGCGGCGAACGTATACTTACTATTAATATCTTCGACGACTTCCGAGGACTTGATTATTTATGGGCACCGGCTTCGGTCGAACGTTATGATGAGCACGATGTTGAATGAACCAGTTATTTGACGGATTATTTAGACCTGTAAGGCTTGTGAAGTCGAAATCACAACCTCCTTTGCTTCTTTTACATTCCCGTATATCAGATATGAGTGGTCGTAGGGCGATGGTGTTCCGAATGCTGTTGGGGCAAATAATTCATGGGAAGGAACGGACGGTAAGCCTCTCAATAAAATACTTTTCTTTCACACAAGGCTATTCACCCTGTCATTAGATCAACGGTGGTGCGAGGAGAATGAAGCATGTTTTTTGATCAACCAGGTCATACTCGGAGCAGGACTTTCTAAGAGTCATCTAGTGCGTGTGCCATCCATCTACGAGATTGGAATCAGTAGTACAAGAGATTGGAGTTTCAAAAAAAGAAAACGAGACAAATGTTCACAGCGAAGCTCACTTGAGACGCCAATGTAAAAGATAAGAAGGAGAGAAGAACAGGAAGAGCATGTAGGTAAAAGGGCATCTAAGTTGAGCCGTTCATATAGACAGCTCAAACGTTTGCGTCCAAGGAAACCTTGAGGTAGCGTTTCTCATCCGTATGCACAGGCAAGGAGCTAACCAGTCTATCCGCGGAGAGTTCACTGTCCCGATCGTGGAGATTAACGTTGTGAGATTCAGCATATTTGGCCCTGCCGGAGGCTTTGATTTCTTCGGTGATCTCCCACACGATGGAGAACAATCGAGCATTGGGCTTGACGGACACTATGTGAATATGAGTGTGGTTGTTCAATCAGTCTACCGTGCAATGCCGTGCAAGAAAGACCTATCCTCGTACTTGTTCGCTTTCCGAGAGGACTGTCCTTGAGGTATACGTCCACAGTCACTTGGATAAGCTCCCCAGCGTTGGCTTCTGGGCTGACTTGGTGACTAATCTGAAAAGAAAACATCCAACATCAGGCAATTGATCCGTGGCGTTTTCGTGTTTGCCCTTTTCTTCGCACAAAAAAAAAGCAACTCTACCTTCTCGAGGAACGTCTTGAATTCAGTCATGCGGGTTCTGTCTGCTTTCAACCCTTTCACAATATCTGCCTCGGATTCCGCCCAATTCTGGAGCTGTGCAACCAAATGTTAGACATACCATTACGGGCCGCCCTGTCAATCAATCAGGACGAATTGTAATGGGTCTCACCCGCAATGTCCCAAAACAATCCCTAATCTTGTTCCGGGCGCGGTCGAGCGAGCGCCTTACTTCGGAAGTTTCCACGTCGTGCGCGAGGATTTCCAGGCGGTCTAAAGTGACAGTTGCGGCGGATTCGAGAGTGGCGAATGTCTCGTCGAACGTCCTGCTCGGTCGGTGAATGTTAGAAACATTGCAGCACAATATACGTTTAGGACTCACTCTTTGATCGCCGCAAGGTCATCTTGACTGGAAGTCTTTTGGTGCCACAGGAGGCGACAGGCCATAACCAATTGAAGGGACTCCCGGAGGTATGGCCTGCGAACAGAATTAACTTGCTTGACAAGTCTCGTGAAGGTCGTCGAAGAGAGTTCCATGGTCTGATCTCATGCCGATCATCAACATTCAAATCAACTTCTCGATTATGGAAACACTCACATGGTCCATCAAAATTGTGTGCTTGTGTTGGAGGGCGACTATATCCACCTTTTCTTCCTGAAGTTGGGTGGAGACAGTCTCCAAGAAGCTGAGTATCGCAGAACTGCGATAAGAGCGCTAGCCCATATATACCGCGCGAGGGGTAAGACCTACTTCGTCGCATCCTGCAATGCATTGGTCAAATTCTTTGGTAAACTCCACTTAGGATATTTCTCCGGGTGCGAGGACATCTCCATTGTTGAATTTATCATTATGGAAGACTCCATAGTCATGCCAATAACCTTCTACATTGCTTATGTTAGTCCCTTGTGGGGCATCGCGTTGTTGCACAATTAGAATCTTACCTCCGTATCATTGGTACGTTTCCTCCAGAGTTTGGAGCGTAAGGTACTCACAACCCCAGAGAGCGTTCGGTAGCATTTCTTCGCTGTATCTCGCCTGATAGTAAAATATACAGTTGAGAATTTTTGAGCTTGTTCTTAGCAAACTGATTTACTTACCCTTCGTGTGGTATCTTCTCGAGGCCCTTCTTTATCCGTCCGACGAAAAAAGAAAGGAAAGACATGTTCCCACTCGTACTATCGGAGGGATCCCAGGTCTCCTCATCCTCTGGTAGTCTACTTCCACCGCAAGCCGTCTGGAGAGATAATCACCCGCTGTGTGAGTTCAACGGCGTCTCAACCATATGAAGAAAGCTGTGCAGTACCTTGTAGATTTCGGTGCGCTTGACTTCCAAGACTTGGCTCATGAACACCGTCCTTTGAGTGACGAAAGTCTTCTTCATTTCTATCGTCTCATTGACCTCAAAGAGCGTTTCAAATTGACGGCACAAGGCAATCCGATTCTCCACGTGGTCAGTGAGTGTGAAGAGAAACCTGTCGCGGAATAGATAAGGACTCAATGATCAGCTTACCGTAAATAAGCATGATATCGAGACGCGAAGGAGCCAGGGGAATGACTTGCCCTTCAAGCCAGTCAATAGCGTCCATATACTTCATATACCTGCTCCACCCGTCATCATCAGTCTTGAGCACTGACACATCGGAGTCGTGGATGTTATTATTGATAGCATCCCAGATGATCTGCGACACCTTGAGAACATCAAGGAAGTCTTCGAAGTAGTACTCGGATGAGCAGAGATCGGCCCCGATGTACTGTACCATTCAGAACGGTTCGCCACCCACTTGTGACCGTGACCAAAAACCTCACATTTCGCCACACCAGACGCTCATTGTGACCTGTGACCACACCCATTTTTCACCGCCTTCTCCGTACCATAGCTACTGAGTGTATGTCCTTCTAAATCAATCAAAATTCCTCTAAATATTCAGCTGTACTTATGACAAGGCTGCGTAGCGTACTTAAGTACTTAGACACTTATAGCGGAGTTTAAAATATTTGTGGTACACGTAAGGCCACTCAGGTCATTTGCGCCACATGAGCGCAAATTGTTCGAGACATCCTGGTCTCACCCACATTTTGCTTGCTTGTTGTTCCCTCCGCCTGCAGACACTCATCAGTATGCCACCTCCTGCAGCTGACAGTAGCTCCCATGAATTAAAGAATCTCCTCGACATGCCCCCTCATGCGAGAGAAGCTCTCCTTCCAGCTCCTGATTCCGGTGTTCTCGACTTCCTCAAGTTCGGACTCCCGGT